>NW_026900091.1:0-136843 GCF_033153095.1 Gastrolobium bilobum
TGAGTACTGCATATCACCCGCAGACAGATGGTCAGACAGAGAGGACCATTCAGACATTAGAGGACATGTTGAGAGCATGTGTGTTAGAGCAGAGTAATGCTTGGGACAAGTACCTGCCACTGGTTGAGTTCTCCTACAACAACAGTTATCATGCCAGTTTGGGCATGGCCCCTTATGAGGCCTTGTACGGCCGTAGGTGTAGAGCACCTACTTGTTGGACGAAGATTGGAGAGCGACAGTTAATGGGGCTAGACTTGGTCCAAGAGACCACAGAGCAGATTGAGATGATTAGAGATAGTCTGAAGAAAGCCCAAAGTCGTCAGAAGAGTTACTACGATGCCAAGCACAGACCCCTTGAGTTTTCTGAAGGGGATCATGTATTCATACGATTATCACCCACCACAGGTGTTGGGCGTGCCTTGGGAGTGAGGAAGTTGAGTCCACGATACATTGGGCCTACCAGATAATCAAGAGGGCCGGACCGGTGGTGTATCATCTCGCTTTACCTCCCAACTTGGCGAATCTACATGACGTCTTCCATGTGAGTCAGCTCCGCAGATATATATCTGATGATTCACACATTGTACAAACTGATGACATAGAGGTTAAAAAGGATTTGAAGTTCGTTGTTGGACCTTCTCAGGTTCTTGCTCGAGATGAGAAACGACTTTGAAATAGAGTTATTTCTATGATCAAGATTCAATGGGAGGGATTGACACCTGAGGATGCCACATGGGAGCGAGAGGATGATATTCTCCGGCGTTATCCCGATTTTGATATCAGGTATGATCCGATTTTGAGGACAAAATCTTTTTAAAAGGTGTGGTGAATAAAATAACCCTAATTATATGACTTTTAAATTAGAGGGTTATAACGAAGACCTTATGGCCATAAATAGAATAAGGATGAAACTCTAAGAAGAGTGATACCCATATTGAGGGTATTTTGCACAGATGAATTTTCATCTGTTAATTTTGACTGCTGATACAGTAACAATCAGTAGAATAGCTTCAAGTGAGCAAATTATAGTTAGAGAGCTAATCTAATGATATAAACATCATGAATGAGGTTAGGATATGATTTGATGAAGATTGATACCCATATTGGGATATTTTTGAAAAGATCACTTATGCCGGGTATTTTGTATTGCTGTAGCAGCAGCCGGTAGAATCCCGGAACGGGAAAAAGATGAAAAATGAAAATAAAGACCAATATATGTCTAACAAGTCATAATTAGACCAAAAATATTAAAGTTAAGAAAATTATGAAATCCGGGTACAATTAAGAACACTGGTAAAGACTACAGTGCAATTAAACAACTGTTAGTGGATCTGTGATCTACCAATTAAATTTTTAAGTTATGGACATGATAATTAGAAAAAATTAATGTTAAGTACTTAAAGTTAGAGTCTTGGGAGTTTCCGGATAAAAAATCTAACGACAGATCAGTTAAAAATTATACCGGGTTTCACTAAAGGACGAATGGTCACTTAGTGACATGGCACCCCCACATTAGGGCACCACCTTCCCTTGGCTGATTCAGAAACCAGTGCTTCCCTCACTATTCCTCTCTCTAAAATTTGATTTTTGAATTTTCTCTCACTTCTCTCTAGAATTCCTCCATCAAAACCTCTCCAAAACACAAAATCTCCTTCATCAAAGTTGTTCCTCTCACTCTCCTCTTCACCCCCATACCATTTTCATGGTGTGAATCAAAAATTTCATGTCCCTCACCTCACAAACAGCCACGGTTTTGTTGATGTTCAAGGGTGTGAGTTGTGTTCTTAAACTCTCTTGAAGAACCACACTTGGTTGCTTGGTTCTTGTGATTTTGTGGGTAAGTTCTCTTATTTTTTTCATGAAAAACCTCATCTTTTCTTCCTGTTTTCTTGAGCCTAACTCATGAGCATGTTCATGAAGTTTTGTTCTTGCTTAAAGAAAGGTTCTTGGTGGAAAAAGGTGGAGACTTGAGCTAAAGGAGGAACCTTGAAGATGTAAGCTCCCACTTGGGAAATATGAACCAAAAAGCCTCCCTTTTTCTTGTTGAGTGCCTCGGTTTTGATATGTTCATGAAGAGAATGTTGTTTAAAATTTTGTAAAGTAATGGTTTGATGAAGATCTTTAAGGGTGTGTGTGTTTTGAACCATGTAATCATGGGTTTGATGAGTAAAGGTGCCACCTTTGGACCTTTGTGTGTTGTTCATGTGAAAAGATGAACATGAACCCTATATGGACCCTTGATGATTTCAGCCATGTCATGTAATAATAAGGTTTGATGATAAAAAAATGTAATTAAGTTGTTAAGTGTGGAAAAATGATTAGAAAGATTAACTAGGCGGGTTAACTCTAAGGAAAACTCACTAATCATGTTTAATAATGGCTAAAAACCCTATTAAAATAGCTCATCAAATCTGTCCCATAAAGTATATAAGGGTTTAGTTGTGTTAAAATTAAGGAGAGGATGAATTAGGGGATTAATTAAGGGTAGGGATTAATTAACAAAAGTAATTAAGGATTTAACTCTAAAATTAGACTAAAGTAGGGTTTAGGTACACTAATTAAATAATTAGTAAAATTTAAGTATCATGACATAATGGGACTAAGGATATTTCATAATGTGACTTAATAATAGAAAAATCCAAGAATTAATGTGAATTAGGATTTATAATCAAAAGTAATTAAGGTTTGTTAAATAAACACATTTAAGGCTAAGTAATTAGTTTTTAGGCAAAATTGGGGAGAGCATATCTCCCTCCACAGAGGTCATATAGGGCTGTTCCTTATATCAAATTGAAGGTTGAGATGTTGGCTATGTGGTGTCAAACTTTGGTATCAATTGAATATGTATTCCGTTCTGTATGTTCGTATGAGTGAGGACTGCACATGGAGGCCATGTGCAGGGGCTGTACATGGCTGCAACTTACACGAATTGTTTCTCCCTCTGTGATTACTCAAATTAGGCTCATAATATGTCTAATTAAAGATAAAGGTGTCTAGTTTTCTAAATAAACATTTGAGAGCAATTGGTTTATCATATTTTCCAGAATCTAAGAAATGGTAAAGGATGTTTAGGGCCTTGTTCGGAGTTGGCAAACAGTTTTGCTTGTCCGACTTCAAATGGTGATAACCGGAGCTAGAAAACTCCAAATGAGGCACGTGATACCTTTTTGGAAAGGTAATTGAGTCTAGATTAACATAATAAAATATTATAATTTTATAACAAGTGAGTCGCGCTCAGTAACTAGAAAACAGAAGCATGTACAGTTATGGGAAAACCGTAAAAGTGATATTTAAGCTAAGTGGGCTTATGGGAACCCTTAGTAACTTGTAATAATCATAAATATGGCTTGGATGAGTTGAAAATAATGTAATTTACCTAAGTGAGCCTTGCATGTGATTCTAAGCTATGTAAGTAACTGAAGATTAAAGTGGCTTGTAATAATGCACTAAAATATGTTATATGTAATAATTGGTCTAGACTTGTAATGAGCATATTATTGGCATATGAGTATGAAAAGTGGAATCATTAAATGATTAAGTCATGGATATAACTTGATTAAATAATATGTAATTAATGATGTGAATGGTTCCTACTCTAGGTGTGCCTAGAGAACCGTGCACTTGAGGACTTTGTTGGAGCATACATATTATATTGGAGTGTGGGTTGGTGCTAAGCTCTCTAAGGTAAGCTCCTAGTTCTAGTTGACTCCTCTCTCTTGTGGCCCCACCAAGATGGTGGGCATTATGGTTGTATTGTACGAAAGTAAATTGTATGACGTATATGTGCTTTCATTCACATTCGTATAGATGTTATATGATCTTGATGTTATGATGATGCACTGATGATATATGTTATGATGATCCTGGCTAGTGATCATTGAATGTAGACTGCCTATGACTTGAATCTGGGAGCTATTTCATACTGAGGTTGTGTTGATTGTCAATGGCTTGACCCTGGAAGTAGGGGTGTAAATGGGTCAGGCTGGCCTGGCCTAGCCTACAACCCAGCCTACATTAAGCCTGGCCTAGCCTGGCCTACACTAAAAAGTTAAGTGGGCTTAGGCTAATAAGAAACCCTTTTTAACAAGTAGGCCATTGGCTAATTTTATCAAGCCTGGCCTAAAGCCTTGTAGGCTGGCCTATTTAACTTTTTAAAATAAAATAAAATAATATATTTATTTTAGGTGGCAATCAGTACCAACCCTAAATTATTTTGTGCAATGCCGCTTCTCCCTTCTCTGAGCTTTGTCGTTTTTAATGCTCACTAGTGAAATTTATATCTCGTGTAAAAAAATGCAGCAATTTATGAACACGTTAATGACTTGTAATGTCAAGCAAATATTTTTAAAATTGTTAAAAATATTTTTAATTTTTTTTAAAATATTTAAAAATATATCACTGGGGAGGCCTACAAGACCTGTAGGCCATATAAGGATCTCTAATTTTTAAAAATAGGCCAGGCTTGGCCTATAAATAAAGCCTTTAGTATGCCAATAGGCCAGATAGGCTGAATGTTTTTTTACGTAGGCTTAGGCCAGGAAGGCCAAAGCCCGGCTCAGCCTGGCCCATTTACACCCCTACCTAGAAGTCACACATGTGTAATGTGTAACCGTCTATGGCTTTAACCCTGGGGTTACACAAGACAAAATCTCCATTCCGGTTCTTCTACGAAAAATGATTTTTGCTGATCATTCCGCAACATCTCGGTCATTTCAACAACAAAAGTTTGACCAACAGCCTCACCATCCAGGATAATTTCTACATCCTCGGTTGTATCTAGATCCGAATAATTCTTGGAGGAACGTAGACTCCACCTCGGATGTAGCAAAAAATAATCAAGCTGGTCAGTCTTCAACGTCACATCAGGGTTGAAATATTTCATCTGATTGATGGCATTGGTAAAAGCACTATCAACCGCTTTCTCTAAGGCGGACTAGCTGAGATCATAATCAGCCTGTAAATTCTGAAGATCTGACTTCAATTTTTCATTCTCCAAGACCAATGTATTTGCGGCCGACTCCTTTTCTGCCATCAAAGCGGATCTCTCTTTAAAATGATTAACGATAATATCCTTGTTGGATTCAAGGTTGAAGGTGTCAGCTACAAACTTCAGTTCATCCTTGGACTATTCTAAACTCAATTTTAAATTGGCAGTAGTGCTGGTAAGGCTTTGATTCTTCTTATTCACCTTGTCGCGATCAGAACGAAGAACATCAAGTTCAGCTAAGAGCTCTGTATGCTTTTCTAATAGAAGAGAATATAGTTTCAACAAAGAAGCCGCCTTGAAAGCATACAACTCAGTTTTCCAGAGCTCGTCCATCTCGGCATGAGAAATCATCTGGTACTAAAAAATGCAGGACTAGGATGAGTCACACCTCGAAGTTTAATGGCAACTCTAGTCTCCCGTAATGCTCTTCTCCTTAGTCCGGCTGGAAGAGGAGGAATTATAGTACCTCTGACTACAAACACCACGGCTCGCGTAATGCCTCCAAGCCCTTAGCCTGAGCATTAAGGTTGGAATCTGTAACAGCCTGTTATGCACTCGTATTGTTAACATTGATTATGATATTAAGTGCAGTTACAATCACTGCAGTTCTTTTGAAAATGCAAGTAAACTTTTTCCTTTTCATTACGTAAGCGTTCAAAAATAATAATAAAAAGTAATGACATAAGTTGTGATCATAACTGAATTCTAAATGCGGAATAAATAAAAGATAAGATTAACTATCATACATTATTTATGTGAAGTTACTAAGGGGTTTCCATAAACCCACTTAACATAAATCTCACTTTTACGATTTTCCTATCATTGAGCATGCTTCAGTGTTCTGGTCACTGTGCGTAACCTACTCATCATTAATTTCTCAACTTTTAGTATATTAAACTAGACTCAATTAAATTTCCAAAAAGGTATCATATGTCTTAATTGGAGTTGTCTAACTCCGGTTATAACCGTTTGAAGTTGGACAAGCAAAATGCCAGCTAGCTCAAAATAGAGCATCAAACCTCTCTCACAATTTCTGCGATTCTGGATAATTTATTGAACCAATTACTCACAAATTTTTATGCAGAATACTAGACACCTTGAGCTTAAATTTGATGTATAATGAGCCTAATTCTAGTAAGAATTGAAGGAGAAACAATTCATGGAATTCATAGACCCGAACAACCCCTGCACTGGACCTCTTTGGGAAGTCCGTTCTTTTCATTCTATAGGGAGATATAAAACTCTAAATGACACCAAAATTTTGACACAACATAGCTGATATCCCATCCTTTAAAATGGTGTATGGTATGTCCCAATTGGACCTCTATGGAGGGAGATATGCTCTCCCAAAGTTGGCCTAAAAATTTCTTATTTATTATGAATTTTGACGGCATCTCCTTTGTTTATTTAATATATCCCACTTTAACCAAAGTGTGTTTTAAACCTCAAATGGTACCTAATTGACAAGGGTGGCACACAAGGACCAACAGTACCTTGGTGCTCTTACAATCCATAACCATTTACATCATTATCATTACTTTACAATATATTTCTTAACTTCATTAAAACTTAAAAATCATTATAATAACATAATTCTATTTCATGCATTCTTAAAATTTGATATATAAAATCATAACCTAAAATAGGCCTATTGTCCTTCCATCACATACATGGTTCATTAATTACACAAAGTCCATAAATCATTAAATTACATTTCTCCAACTGTCAAATATAACTACAATTAAAATGCCTTAAGATACAACAATAATTATACAACACTAGACTTAGCCAAAATATAGCATGAACAAATAAAGGCATGGTACATGTCACTCATGCAATAAACAATATTCATGCTCTAAGTCTAGCCTATGCCTAATATAGCCCAAAATGCAAAATAGCAATCTAACTCCATGCACTCCACATGCTCGACCCGTGGACCTCTTGCCAAGTGCTCCAGCAATGCTACAACCACCTGAAACATAACCCCCATAACGCTGGGTGAGTTATACGAATATATCTCAGTAATCCAAAGGTTCTAGAGGATCACTCCACCCAATGGCTCACTCAGATGTAAAATATAATAATGAACTATAACAACAGAGAAAGAGAGAGCGATAGAGATATAGCAAGGGATTTAAAGAGATAAAAAGAGAGAGAGGGTATACGGATTTAGAGAGACAGGGAGATAGAAGAGAAAGACATATGATGGAGAAGGAATGGTCTGCGCCAAAACCATGCACCCATCCGGCCTACTGACCTCTGCATATAGCATACGAGCTCTCATCCAAGAATGTGTTCCCGGAACATCATTCAAGGTGCCCCCAACCATAACTCCCGAGACATTCGTAGAGTGCTCCTCAACGGATAACATCTCTACAACCCCAAGCCAACCGGAACTCCCTACGGAGGCCTCTCCAGTGGAAGTCCCCATTGCCATACGACAACTATCTACTGGCCAATGATACGATACAACTCTATGTACCCAACATTCACAAATGCAAGAACATATTATAATTACACTATTGCATAAACAACTTCCAACCACTACCCCAATGGGCATAGTGGAGCACACACGAGGATTAACCCTAGTACCAAGAGATTACCTTCTTGAGGATCCCAAGCTAGGTAGCTTCAAACACATGTTACCTCGTAACTTGCTCCAACCAAGAAATGCCTACACAAAAGGTCATTTCCATATTTATTAGTACTATAAAGACCACTCAATTGGTCATTCAAGTAATCATGCAATTGTGACTTAACAACTTACCAAATCACATCCATGGGAGGCAACCTACAGTGATCACACATAGGATCATCAATCCATTCGTAAACCAAGTCAAAACACAAGGCAAATACTTCATCTCACCCACACATAGGTTTCGGCCATTAAGGCCATAAGTACCCAACCATGTTGTTAATTTTATCATATCATCCCAACGGTTTCCTTACCCCATCACAACACCAATTCAAGCCCACAATTGCATTTAAGTGTAATTCAAAGACATTTTTCCTACAATCCTTATCATTGCTGGATCCTACACAATCCAAGGGCTAGGGATTTTTCTCACAAACTCAATGCATCACACACACATACAACCTATTTAAACTTGATTCAATTCATCACAAGTCCAATTATTCAAAATTTGCATCATCCTTTCCCATTTTCCTTCACAAGGCCGAAATGCACATTCTAGGACACCAAGAGATTTTCAATTCATTTTCATACCTCAAACACACCATACCTCATACAATTAAGTACTACAACTAATCCACAACTCAATTTTACAATCACACAAAAATCTAATTTCACAAAATCTCAAGATCATCAACCAAAAATTCTTAGTTACCAACTTTTCCTCAATAAATTTTATGAGCTTAATCATCATAAACCATCACTCTAAGACACATTTATCTAATACACAATTTCAATTTGAGGTCCCCAATTACATCAATCTAAGAACACATGCTTTAGGTTTTCAAAATTCAATCTCAAAATTCATCCAACAATAAGTGGTGAAACTTACCAATAATCAAGGCCTAAGACTTCTCCACACAATACCAAAGCAATAGCTCAAGTAAACAACTCCAAGAACACCAATTTTTCTCCAAAAACCGTTGACAAGGGTAAGGTTTTTCTCCAAATTTAGGGGGTTTCAAGAGCTACTAATGGTTGGGTTGTGTTTGGATGGTTGTCTACTTAAACTTTCATGACAAACTTTGTTGATTTTGGTTAAGATTTGGTTATGAAATCAAAGGAACAAAATTTGCTCCTCCAACGGTGATGAACTCGGGATTGAGAGAGAGAAAGGGGAGAAAAATGAGTGAATAGTGGTTGATGGCTTATATGTCCTAAGTCACTTAAGTGGATGGGTCTCACTTGACACCTCACTCAATTCAAATTATTTCAAATCTCCCACTTAACCCACCAATCTCCAAATAATTCCTAAATTATTTATAAAATCCAAAATTTAACATTCACCAAATTCCTTTAATTGCCCTTGAGCAGATGAATCCGGAGTTTTTCGGTCATTCCGTGAAATCACAGTTTTAAGCTGATATGTGCATTGTTGGCACGTTTCTCCAAAACCCCTAATTCTAATCAAATTTCACCAATAATCATAATTCTTAGTCCTATATACCTTTTCCAAATTATTTTCAAACCTAAAACTCAAATTTTACTCGACACGTTTTTCGATGCAATTGTACCAATGTACTTTTACCCAGTAAAACTACTATTCATCAAATTTCCAGAAACTTGCCTCACCATTCAATTTTTAGTTCTGAATCCATTTCCAGGGTTATTTTTCCCATTTGAGACCTTCTACTAATATTTTACTGTTTAGGGTTACGTGTTTGTCAAATTACCGTTTTACCCCTTTTACATATTTTTCTGTTTTACCCTTTTTACGTATTTTGACCTAGAACTCAGGATTTTCACTAATCATACCCTTTAATCCTTATTTTAACTATAATTAAGTGTTTTAAAACTGCGAGGTGTTATAAAATTGGATTCCAACAAGTTGTCGGGTTCATCTATAAGATCCATCACTGATACAGTAGGAGTAACAGCTGGGACAACAAATGTGGTGGCAGCAAAGGCTCCAAAAGTTTTCTGTCGTTTGGCAGCATGGTTGGGATGAAAGGATGATTTTCCTTGCAAAGCTAGCATATACTCTGGCTCCTCCTCCATTTCTGGATCTGCGATGAAAAAATATATGAGTAAATTGAGAAAATATTGGATAAAACACACAATATTAAGAAAAAACAACTACACATACTAGTTTTCTTTGAGCCGGTCTGTGCCCTGACTACAAAAGAAGTCGCGCTAAGATTGCCTTGGGAATTTACATGGTCTAACAAAGCTTTGGCAGTGAATTTATCTTCCTTAGATAGCCTCAATTTAAAGTCAGTTGACCTAAGAAGATGATGCTCTTGGGACCAATAAAGTGGAAATCTTCCTTCCCCGTCCTCACCAACAGACCAGGGACGCTCTCCTACTAATTTAAAATAAGAGCCCTTGAAGAAGTCACCACAAACAGAAAATAGCTTCCGAGAAAGGTTGCTGGCACGACCATGGATACAGGTCCACCCTTTGAATTTGGGAGCTTCGAAACCAGATCGGGGAGTGTATATGTTAAAAAATTAAAGAAAAAGAGGAACAATGCAAGATAGTCACAAGGATGAGCATAGCTTCTCGAAGGCAACTATATAAGCCTATCCATTTGGATGAATCTGAGAAGGAGCAAGATGGAGGAGACTCATGATTTGTATTTGAAACTCTGAAAAAGGAAATCTGATGCCAATCTTGGTAATCAGAACTCGGTAGAAGAAAAAAGAAGACGGTTCTTCAGGATTTCGTTCTGAGTAAACAGGCTCATATTCTGTCGGTGGAAAGGCATTAAATCAAACTAGGTTGCCAATAGGAAGCCCGAAGACATCTTCAGTTTTCAGGCTTGACCTGAAGCTAAAAAATTCTTCAGTTACCCAGGGAAATTATTTTTGAAGGTCACTACTAGGAAGGACGAAGCCCTGTTCAGCAGGGGTTACATTGGCGTTTGATCCTTGGCTAGTGGAGGTTACCCCGGCATCTAAAACTACAGAATGTGACTCCATAAATACCTAGAACAATAACTTGGGAAGATTAAAATAGGAAATGCATGTACATGAACTAAATAAATTACTATGTGAAGGGCTTGAGGAGTCATATGAGATAACCAAGGGAACCTGAGCTGGTAGATTTGGTTGATGGGTGCAACTACCTAAAACAAGGTCAACAATAAAATCATTTCCCTTCTCAATAAATTGAGCACTAAGGTACACACAATTATAGCAAGGATCCGAGTTTCTATTGACTAGGTTGCAGGTGGTGGTTTTTTGAGGAACACCAGTAGAGGAGGGGCCAATGGTTGGATTGTGGGCTAGAAGAGCTGAGGAGGATGTTTGGCCTATACTACAGTTGCTAGACTTTGTTAAAATCCTTGGGTTATGGGTGATGCTTTGACCATGTCCTCGGTTAGAAAGATGAGATGATGACATCGCTCTACCTCCACCTTCTTGATCTCCCCCCAATAACACGTCTTGCTTTTCTTCTTCAATTCGAGGTCTTCCAAAGATCCAAAATCTCAGATTCGGGAGAAGTGTAAGAACTCGCACCGTAAAATTAGGAATTTAAGTAATTAAATATGAATTTGTGAAATAATTCCATAATTGGCCTAGAATAACTATGAAAAGACTTGAATAATTATTATAAGGGCTTAATAATGTTGAAAGTCGTTTTTCCGACGAAAAGTGCAGATACCGGTTCTGCTTCACGGTATAAATGCGTACCGGTGAAGTATCCCAGAAAATTATAAAAAGTATGTATATATTACTAGAATAATATCTAGGACTAGTATAACAAGTTTGGAGTCAAAATAATGAGAACTAACGCTAGGACTGATACCGGCTACGTAAAAGCGCGTACCGGCAAGGTGCTGCGAAAAATAAAATAAAAATATGACAAATCCTACAAAAATGGCTAGGTTAAGAATCTAAGGTTTGGGATTAAAATAATAAGCGGAGCTATTAGTGATAATACAGTAGGTTTAAACTTAAGCGGACTATATATAATGGGTGGTACTAAACCCTAGGCTGATTTTAAGCATTCCTACGTGCCTCCTTTGTGCCTCCCTTTCTGATATTGGTGTTCTCCAACTTGTCACCTTCTCCTCTTCATTTTGTGAGTCAAAGCGATCACCTTTTGTCCATGTTTCTTCATCTAAACATCATAGCCTTGTGTGAGTTGGTCTTGTGAGAGTGTTGGGTGCTTCATAGCTGAGTGTGAGCTTCTGATTTGGTGAGGTGGGGGCTGACTTCTTGAGTGTGGAGGTATGAGCCATTTTCTTGAGGTGTAATGGCTTCAAGAAGACATTTTTAGTGATGAAGGCCCAAGCTTGTGTGTGTAATTCGTGGTCTTGTCAAGTCAGTGTTGTGGAGCTGTGTTGAAAGCTACAAATCACTCCCATTTTCTGAGTTTTCAAGCTAAACCATGATCACCTCCTTTGAATATTCATGATTTGAGCTTGCCTATGTCATTCAAAAGAGTAACTTTGATCATTTGAGTTAAAGGCTGATAATATATGTTTAAAATGTATAAATGAACATCTGTTTATGGAGTTATTGGACTCCAAATCGTTTGGACCTTTAAAAATAGTGTTATGCAGAAAACTGCTTGAGTTTCTGCATTCTGTCTGATAAGTATTCAAAATCTTTCCGTGGAGTATTCGAATACTCATTAGCAGGTAGTCGAATACTCTTGAAGGAGTATTGGGATACTTTTCTGGAAATAAAAGTATTCAGATACCTTGGTGGAAGTATTCGAATACTATGGTGAAAGTATTCGGATACCGTGTGGTATTTGAATACCTTAGTGAAAGTATTCAGATACTTTATGGAGATTTGGAGTATTCGGATACTCATCGAGGAGTATTCGAATACCTCTTGCAGAAACAACCTAAAATTACTTAAAACAAGTTGGAAAGCCTTAAACACTTAGTAAAACATTGGGCTATGAATAATAATGATTATTTTTGTTACAAACAGACTGTGAGGGAGTTGTTTGTGGACCTTGGGCTAGTGTGGACTTTGGCTTGGATTGTTAGCTTGCGAGGTAAGCACTCGTGTCCTCAGATTGATCTGTGGCTTGTTCCACCGACCTCCATGGGAGGGTGGTTTATATGCAAGTATGCTTTTATAAAAAAATGATATATGCATTGATATATGCCTGATATATGTTGATATAACTATTGATCTAATGTATGAAGTGATGTTAGTACTTGTACGATCAGGCAGCAACGCTGATGTGCAAGGCATGAGGCAGCATCCCTCATGTTTGGTAGGTAGCAGACGTGCATAAACCTTATCATGTTCCCTGGCCAGTCGAACCGCATTTGCATACATCACATGATTAATGAGTTGTAGTACTTGGCTCGTTGAGAAAGAAATATGTTGTCATGATTAAATGCCTTAACATGAACATGCATTGTAATTACTGTTTTCGAACTTATATTTATACTTATAAGTGAGCTTGGGGCGGAAGAGTCCTGGAGGTCCCCTTGGCTTACTGAGATTTCTTTTTAGAGATCTCACCCTATGTTTGGGACACATTTTTCAGGTTCAGGTACCTCGAGGGTTAATACCTCGGGCGGCAGGAGGCCAGAGCTTAGTTGACTGATGCATGCGTATTTATGCTGATATACTTGGATGCTGATTATGTTTTATTGTCATTATACTGTTATTGAGTGGAGACTTTGTTGAGCTTTGTTGTCTTATTGGGTGAGCATGGGGGTTGTCCATGCCACATTAACTTGACTATGTTTTGATTAGACTTGAGTTATATAATGTATCAGGATTCTGTCTGATCTACGTGTTATAGTTCCGTGACTAGATACACACTTGTTTAATGAGGTTATTCACTTAGCTTTTATTGCAATTTACATACAAGAAATATTTTAAAAAGGATTAAGTAATCAACTTGGTTAATAATAATGACGTCATAATTGAAAGGAAAAAGTTAGCTTCCGCATTTAATTGAGTTGCGCTTAATATTGCACTTTCTAGGGAAAAGTCTGTATGTATTGCAATAACTTAGGATGCTTTACTGTGTGTTTTGGTCTGTTGTGTTTCTCTTTTGGGTTTTGCTATGATGATGCATGTGTGAGCACATTGCGTGGGCCTGATCAACTCATTCTTTGTGTAACTTGTGCAGAGTCATGGTACTACCTCGGAGGAACCGAGATACGAATGAGGGTCAACCCGACCCGGTCCTAGCTGTATTAGCAGAGATGTAGGAGGTTCGACAAGCCGACCAGGAGGCCATGAGAGTGGCTAACCAGGCTATACTGGACGCCGTCAGAGAGGCGAACACGAAAGCCACTGGGGACGTGCTGGAGGCAAACCGCCTGACGAACATGACCATGATGAGGGTCATATTGGAGGAGATGAGGACTGGTCCTACTGGTGGTCAGCATCCTCCGCCACCACCTCAACCGTCACCGCCGCCTCCACCCAGTCATCAGGATGACAGTCATAGTCATATGGAGGGTTTCAATCATCTTACCGGGATGATGCAACCTTACTTTGATCCCGCAGAGGACAACGATACTATTGATCGCCAGCTGAATGCTTTCTGCAAGCATAAACCACCTTCTTTTGATGGATCCTACGATACAATTTTTACGGCTAGATGGCTTTAGGCCCTGGATAAGATATTCAGGGTGATGCAGTGTACAGACCCCTATAAGCGGATGTTTGCCACCTACATGCTGGAGGGAGATGGTCATGAGTGGTGGACGAACACCTCTCAAGTCTATGAGTTGCAGGGTCATGTTATCACATGTCCATTCTTTGAGGAGTGTTTTTTGGGGAGGTATTTTCCCTATGATGCGCGGGAGAGGAAACAAGGAGAGTTTGATCAGTTGGTGCAGGGCTCGATGACGGTTGATGAGTACTTGGCTAGGTTCAATGAACTGGCCATATTTGCACATTTTCACATTTATATGCCTATGCCGATGTTTATGGTTGCTAAGTTTCGTAGGGGACTTAATGAGGAGACCGTAGATAGAATTGCTGGAGCTACATCCAGAGATTTTGGCACTTTAATACAGCAGTGTCGTGACATAGAGGAGGTGTGTATAATCAGCAAAGCCAAAAAGTCTAAGATATCTGATGAGAGAGTAATCAGTGGTTCCTATCAGGGGAAGAATAAGTGGTTTGATGGCAATGGCAAGGGAAAACAGTTGCAAGCCAGACAACCATTCAACAAGATTAAAAGGACCTCTACACCGCAGGGAAGCTTTGCTAGACCTCCTTCCACTCCTAGATGTACGGGATGCGGAAAGGAGCATTTGGGACGTTGTGCTACTGGAGAGTTGCTATGCTACAAGTGTGGAAAGAGTGGCCATGTGGCCAAGGATTGTTATACATCTGTTGCTAGGGCTGCAGCAACTCAGGCGGCTCATCTTCAGATGATTCCTGCTCCACCTACAGCGGCACCTGTTGTGCCACTTGCCACTGGCCGAGTTTACACATTGGATATGCAGCAGTCGGACAGAGCTTCAAACCTTGTGAGAGGTACCGTTTCTATTGGTGGTTATGCTGTTGATGTGTTATTTGATTCTGGGGCTACATATTCTTTCATCACGACCCCGATTGTTGTGGGACTTGAGTTATCCATTTTTGTGCTTTCTTCACCGTTGCGGGAGACTACTGCTACCGGAGAATAGTGTGATACTTCCTCTGTACATCGCGATGTAGCATTTCAGTGGGATGGCCTTGTGTATTCAGTAGATCTGATAAAATTGTCGATGACAAATTTAGAGATCATCCTTGGCATGGACTGGTTGTCCAAGAATTGTGTGATGATTGATTGTTGTGCTAAGCGCGTGGTGCTGTCTCCGTGTGATTCCACTGCCATTTCCTCGCCTTATATTTCAGTGCTGCAGGCTATGAGAGCCTTAAGAGCAGGGACATTTGGATATGTCATGTTTGGAGGTTTGGTGAGTGGGACATAGGAGGATATTACCGGCATTCCTGTGGTGAGGGAATTCCTCGAGGTGTTTCCTGAGGAGATTCCTAAGTTTTCGCCACAACGAGAGATAAAGTTCTCCATTGATTTGTTGCTTGGTGTGGGACCTATTTTATTAGCTCTATACCAGATGTCTCCATCAGAGTTGGCAGAACCGAAGAAGAATATTGAGGATCTTTCGGCGAAAGACTTCATTCGACTGAGCGTGTCTCCATGGAGAGCACCAGCCATTTTTGTGAAAAGAAATATGGGACTATGCGATTGTGCCCCGACTACAGACAGTTGAACAAGGTGACAATCAAGAACAAGTATTCCCTCCCTCGTATTGATGATCTATTGGATCAACTTAGGGATGCTTGCGTGTACTCGAAGATGGATCTCCGGTCTGGATACCATCAGATTCGGGTCAAACTGGAGGATGTCCCTACGACCGCGTTTCGTTCGAGATACGGTCACTATGAGTATTTGGTGATCCCGTTTGGACTCACCAATGCACCGACAGTGTTCATGGATTATATGAACCGTATTTTTCAGCCCTACTTGTACCGCTTTGTGATCGTCTTCATTGAAGATATTCTGATATACTCCAAGACAGAGGAGGAGCATGCGGAGCACTTGAAGATTGTGTTGTAGGTGCTGAAGGAAAAAAAAAGCTTTATGTTAAGCCTTCGAAGTATGAGTTTTGACACTAGTCAGTGAAGTTCCTTGGGCATGTGATTTCTGTTGAGGGAGTTCTAGTGGATCCCAACAAGATTGAAGCAGTAATGGATTGGGAGAGACCCAAGACCGGTTACAGAAGTGAGGAACTTCTTGGGTTTGGCTGGGTAATATAGGAGGTTCATTGAGGGATTCTCCAAGATGGTTTTTCCATTGACTTACCTTACCCATAAGGAGACTCCATTTGTTTGGACTCACGAGTGTGAGGAATGCTTTCAGGAGTTGAAGGAGAGATTGACAACTACACCAGCGTTGGTCCTTTCTGATCCTACGGAGCAGATTCAGTTGTATTGTGACGCCTCCGGAAAGGGGCTGGGCTGTGTGCTGAGGCAGACAGGCAGAGTCATTGCATATGCTTCGAGGCAGTGGAAGCCTCATTAGGAGAACTACCCGACTCATGATTTCGAGTTGGCGGCGATTGTTTTTTGCTTTCAAGATTTGGAGGCATTATCTGTTTGGCATGAAGTTTGTCGTGTTCAGTGACCACAAGAGTTTGAAGTATCTGTTTGACCAGAAGGAGATGAACATGAGAAAAAGGAGATGGATGGAGTTTCTGAAGGACTACGACTTTGAGTTGAAGTACCATCCTGGCAAGGCCAATGTGGTAGCGGATGCTTTGAGTCAAAAATTCGTTAGCTTAGCTAGTCTGATGATGGGTGACTATGATATAATTGAAAAGTTTCAGGATTTGATAGTGACCTCTTTATTTGGGGGTGCACTTCTCGAGATGGAGACCGTCAGAGTTGAAAATAAGTTAAAGGAAAAGATCAAAGAGGAGCAAGTGCAGAGAGAGTGCCTTGATTATGTTAGGAACCAAGATGATGTGTCATGGAACGAAGATGGTTTATTGACAATCTAGAAGAGGATAGCGATTCCTCGAGGTCCATTGAACGAGGAGGTGATGACAGAGGCCCATAAGGACCAATTCACTGTCCACCCTAGGGCTACAAAGATGTATCATGACCTGAAGAGGAACTTCTGGTGGCCGGGCATGAAGAAAGATATAGCTGTGTACGTGTCCAAGTGTTTAATTTGCCAAAAAGTGAAGATTGAACACCAGAAACCGTCTAGTAAGCTTCAACCTCTTGAGATACCGCAGTGGAAATGGGAGAGCATTTCCATGGACTTCGTAGTGGGACTGCCTAAGACTCAGGCTGGTTGTGACTCGATATGAGTCATAGTGGACAGATTGACTAAGTCTGCCCATTTTCTTCCGGTAAAGGTGAGCTTCACTATAGAGCAGTTGGCCAAGCTTTATATTCGCGAGATTGTGAGGCTTCACGGGATGCCCGAGAGTATCATTAGTGATAGGGACTCGAAGTTCACATTTCGATTCTGGGAGGCGCTGCAGGGAGCTTTTGGTACTCAGTTGAGATTGAGTACAACCTATCACCCTCAGACTGATGGACAGACTGAGCGAACTGTAACATCCCGGGCGCTGACGAGGGCGGGGAGTGATTGCCGGTGCGCAAGGGCACGGATATGAAGCGACTCCTGGGAGGCTTCCAAAGACGGGGGTACATGAATGAATCAAATAACACCGGAAAGAGAGAGATTCCAGAGATTGTGCTGGTATAGGACAGCACAACTGAGGATAGCTTATAAGAATTAATTGGTACTACCTATACTAACAAGATGCATCTACTTTTCGGTAGCCTGGATAGGAAAAACTCCACAGTTAAGCATGCTTGACTTGGAGCAATTCAGGGATGGGTGACCTCCTGGGAAGTTTTCTCGGGAAGTTTGCAAGTGAGGACAAAACACGCTGAAAAGTCTCGTGTTAGTGTGTGGGGATAGTCGTTGATGCTTGCAAGTGGCCGAGCGTTACAAGTGGTATCAGAGCAGGGCCTCTCTTCCAGTAGGTGTGGTTCGAGGACGAACCAGGCGGAAGCTGGTGGGCATGTAACATCCCGGGCGCTGACGAGGGTGGGGAGTGATCGCCGGTGCGCAAGGGCACGGACAAGGAGCGGCTCCTGGCAGGCTTCCAGCGACAGGGGTACATGAATGAATCGAATAACACCGAAAAAAGAGAGATTCCAGAGATTGTGCTGGTATAGGACAGCACAGCTGAGGATAGCTTATAAGAATTAATTGGTACTACCTATACTAACAAGATGCATCTACTTTTCGGTAGCCTGGATCGGAAGAACTCCATAGTTAAGCGTGCTTGACTTGGAGCAATTCAGGGATGAGTGACCTCCTGGAAATTTTTCTCGAAAAATGTGCAAGTGAGGACAAAGCACGCTTAAAAGTCTCGTGTTAGTGTGTGGGGATAGTCGTTGATGCTTGCAAGTGGCCGGGCGTTACACGGACCATCCAGACATTGGAGGACATGTTGAGGGCTTGCACTTTGGAGCAGGGCTCGACATGGGATCGGTTCCTATCGTTGGTGGAGTTTTCATACAACAACAGTTTTCATGCTAGTCTGGGCATGACACCCTACGAGGCGTTGTATGGTAGAAGGCGTCAGACTCCTACCTGTTGGTCTGAGGTTGGAGATAGAATTATTTGGCTTCAACTTTGTCCAGGATACCACCCAGCAGATCCAGATGATCAGAGAGAAGATAAAGCAGGCGCAGAATTGCCAGAAGAGTTATTACGATGTCATGCATCGGCAACTGGAGTTCAGTGAGGGTAAGCACGTGTTTTTGAGACTTTCACCTGTCACCGGTGTTGGTCGGGCCCTCGGGGTGAGGAAGCTGAGCCCGAGATTCATAGGGCCATACCAGATTCTTGGTAGGGAAAGACCTGTTGCCTACCGGCTTGCATTTCCTCCGAACTTGGCCAACATCCACGACGTGTTTCACGTGTCTCAGCTTCAGAGGTATATAGCGGATCCTTCGCACGTGGTGCAACTTGATGATGTGTAGGTTCGGGAGAGCTTAAAGACTCCCATTGGACCACTCAAGATTCTTGATCGAGGCGAGAAGAAGCTTAGGAGCAAGATCATTCCGATGGTCAAAGTCTAGTGGACAGCAAGAACTCCTGAAGAGTGCACTTGGAGCGAGAGGACATGCTTCTCCGGCAATATCCCGAGTTTCAGAACAGATATGTTTCTAATTTGGCGAACAAAATTCTTAAACGGTGGGGTGAATGTAAGAACCTGCACCGTTAAATTAGGAATTTAAGTAATTAAATATAAATTTGTGAAATGATTATATAATTTGCCTAGAATAATTATTAGAAGACTTGAATAATTATTATAAGGACTTAATAATGTTGAAAGTTGTTTTTCCGACGAAAAGTGTAAATATCGTTTCTGCTTCACGGTATAAATGCGTACCGGTGAAGTATTTCAAAAAATTATAAAAAGTATGTATATATTAGTAGAATAATATCTAGGACTAGTATAACAAGTTTGGAGTCAAAATAATGAGAACTGACGTCAGGACTGATACCGGCTATGTAAAAGCACATACTGGCAAGGTACTGCGAAAAATAAAATAAAAATATGACAATTCCTAGAAAAATGGTTAGGTTAAGAATCTAAAGTTAGCGGAGCTATTAGTGCTAATACAGTAGGTTTAAACTTAAGCGAACTATATACAGTGGGTGGCACTAAACCCTAGGCTGATTATTAGCATTCCTATGTGCCTCCATTGTGCCTCTCTTTCTGATATTGGTTCCTCCAACTTGTCACCTTTTCCTCTTCATTTTGTGAGTCAAAGCGATCACCTATTGTCCATGTTTCCTCATCTAAACATCATAGCCTTGTGTGGGTTGGTCATGTGAGGGTGTTGGGTGCTTCATAGCTGAGTGCGAGCTTCTGAGTTGGTGAGGTTGGGGCTGACTTCTTGAGTGTGGAGGTATGAGCCATTTTCTTGAGGTGTAATGGCTTCAAGAAGCCATTTTTAGTGATAAAGGACCAAGCTTGTGTGTGTAATTCGTGGTCTTGTGAAGTCAGTGTTGTGGAGCTGTGTTGGAAGCTACAAATCACTCCCATTTTCTGAGTTTTCAAGCTTTGAGGTAAACCATGATCACCTCATTTGAATATTCATGATTTAAGCTTGTTTATGTCATTAAAAAGGGAAACTTTGATCATCATAGTTAAAGGTTGATAATCTATGTTTAAAATGTATAAATAAACATCTGTTTATGGAGTTATTGAACTCCAAATCGTGTGTGGACCGTTAAAAATAGTGTTATTGATAAACCTTTGGTTTACCATGTTTTTAGGCTAAATTATATAAGAGTTATATAGTAGAATGCATGGAATTCAAGGTTTACGACATATAAAGCATAAGATAGGAAATTGAGCTAACGTTTTGATAATATTTGCATTTTGAAGGTAAAACCATAAGAAATGGTGCTAAAAGTGCTAAAGGAATCATGACGAAGAAGTAGCGGCTCAATATGGACCAAGGGAAGCAAAAATCTTACAAGTTAAGAGCCAGAAAAGCACGCTCAAGTGCACAAGAGGACGCTCGAGCGTTTGGACTCAGGAAAAACAGCCAAACTAGGCACAACAGGACGCTCAAGCGCACATAAGGACGCTCATGCGCCCAAGAAGACATAATTTCAGACTCGAGGTGCACGGTCGAGCGCCCATTAGCACGCTCGAGCGCGCTCAGGCAGGCAGCAACAACAATTTGAAGCAATTTGGCACGCTCAATCGGCCAACAGCGCGCTTGAGCGCCCAAGCACGTTCCAGACAGCTAAGATTTGCTGTGATTTAATGAAGATTTTCCAGATTGCGATATCCGGAACCAAAACGGAAACAAATCAAAACTGATTTAAAGGAAGTCATGGAGGATTGAAGCAGGATTATAACAAGATTCAAAGCTCAAATCTATCAACCAATCTACAAGATATTAATTGCAAAAAGGAAGCAATTGAAGATCAATTACAAATCTGATAAGGATTCGTTGAGAGATACAATGAAGATACAACTCCAATGGCTATAAATAAAGAGCTTGGGAGCAAACAAGACACCAATTCACAAGTCTAGAGCATTACACCAAGACTGAAGGAGGAATCATGTTGCGGAGCGCTGGAACATTGAGGAACCAATTCAACATCACACCAATGGAGGCTTGGGGTTCTCTTTTCTTTATTATTGTTTTTCAATTCAGTATGCTAGGCTAGTCTTTTACGTAGTTAAGGGTAGATGGAACCCAATTGAATCTTTATGTTTATGAATTAAATTGTCTCCGAATCCTGTTCTTTTTATAATTGAATAAATTGTCTGTATTTATTGCTTTCTATGAGTTTGTTCCTTATAGAATGATTTTGGGGAATTGTATGACAATATGGATGTTGGTGCATGAACCCTGACTTGATAAATTTATCATAATCCTTATGATTTAGGGATATACATAGGGTAATTATGCAATCTTGAAATTCTTGATCTTAATGCATGTTTTTTTGGGGAATAATCGAGGAACTAGAGTTCTTTCAAGATCACGTAGATTTAGGGTAACAAGGAATTGAGCCCTAATTAACTTAGAAAGAATTGATTGGCAATATATTAAGAAACAGATTCTTGACTGTTTGATTCATAACATATTGAGGATATTGGGGGAAGTCGAAACCTTAACTACGCTTGTTTTAAATTCTTCATCAAACATCGTCTTTTTATTCATTCTTTTTAATTCTGAAATTTCTTTAATTGAATGCTTTTCATTACTTGTCTTTATTTTCAAGTTCTTCAATTACAACTCTCTTCATCTAAATTCTTGATTGTCCAACTAAAACGCAATTAGCGAACTTGTGCTTGAAATACCGATCCTCGTGGGAACGATCTCGTACTCTGGTACACTTTATTACTTTACGACCGGTGCACTTGCCAAGTCGCAACAAGTTTTTGGCGCCGTTGCCGGGGATCGAATTATTCAACATTAGAAGTAACTAATTAACTTTTAGATTGGACGTTTTAATTTTCTGCACTTTATACATTCTTCAAAAATATTTTTTCTGCATTAAAATTCTGCATAAATTTTCTGCATTCTTTGTCTATTTTTATTTTTCTGTTTTCATTTTTTTGCACTTTCTATTTTTTCTGCACATCTTTTCAATCATAGTTTATGCGAGGTACTCTTAACCCGCGAATCTTGCAGTTTGATCCTGAGATAGAAAAGACAGAAAGGAAACTTAGGAAGGACGTAAAAGCAAAGAAAGCGAAAGAAACAAAAGAAACCTCAAGTTCAACGGAACCAAAGGAGGAACCAATGGCAGAAAACAATCAACTCGCTCCAAGGACCTTGGGGGATTATATGACTCCAGCCCGAGTTCCACAGACGGCGAGCATTGTTAGACCGACCATAAAAGCTAATAACTTCGAGTTGGAGCCGGCGCTGCTACAACTGATTCAAAAAGATCAGTTCACTGGAAGAAGCACAGAGAACCCCTATAGCCATCTTGATGACTTCCTACTTTACTGTGATACATTAAAAGTGAATGGAGTTTCTCACGACGCTATCTTGCTCAGACCATTTCCATGCTCACTGAAGGATGATGCAAGAGCTTGGCTGCAGTCTCAACCTGAAGGAAGCATAACCAGTTAGGATGACTTAGCAAGAAAATTCTTGGCCAGATTTTTCTAAGCTTCAAAGATGGCAAGACTCAAATCGGAATTCACCTATTTTGAACAAAAAGAAAGCAAATCTCTGTACGAGGCTTGGGAACGATTCAAAGGATTACTCAGGAAGTGTCCTTAACATGGAATAGAAGCATGGCAGAAAGCAAGAATCTTTTTCCAAGGGATGACGCCCAACACAAGAACACTGGTAAATGCTGCTGCAGGAGGCTCCCTGAAGACAAAAACTCCAGAGGAAGCGTTAGAATTGTTGGAATCCTTAGCTTCTCAAGAATTTGACAATGCCCCAGTTGCACAAAGGAGAGCAGAAATTATGAAGCTCGACGGCTATGATGCAATCTTAGTCCAAAATGAACAAATGTTGCAAATGCACAAGAAACAACAAGAATAATTAGATGCTCTTACTAAACAATTTAATCTTTCTCAAATTTCTTCTGTTAGTAATTCTCAAATCAAATGTGGTATTTGTGCAGAGGCCCATGCGACGGAAGATTGTGACTACATGAGAACAACTGAAAAGCCATCAGCAGAGGCCAATGGAATATGGTACGATCAGAAGAATCAGAATCAACATCTAGGGTTGAGTCACAAATCCAACCATCGGCTCAATACTCCCCTTCCAGTGCAACCACATACCCCACAACAAAGTAACACTTCTGAGTGGGAGAAAGCTTTTGCACAGCTGTACAAGACCACTTCTGATTATATTCAAGGTGCAAATGCTTTCAGAGAGGACACATCTACTTTCATGCAAGAGACTAGAGCACCACACCGGAATCAAGAAGCTTCCATAAGAAATTTGGAAATTCAGATTGGCCAGTTGTCAAAGCAATTTTCTGAGAGAGATCAGGGTACTTTTCCAAGCAACACAGTTGTCAATCCAAGGCAGCATTGCAATGCTATCACCACTAGGAGTGGGTCAATGATTCAGCCTATAGAGGAGCAGCCCGAAGAAAAGAAGAAGGATGGAGAAGCATCAGTTGAATAAGAGAAGGGAGAAAAGGAAAAGGATACAATTGAAGTTGACAAAAGCAATCCTAAAAAAGCCAAAAAGAAACTATTCAAGTGGCAGAAGAAGAAAGCTCTAGAAAGACAGAACAAGCCATTGGATCTCTCCCCATATGCTCGAATCCCATATCCTCAGAGATTAAAGAAATATATTCATAAGCACCAAAAACTTGTTGTCGGATTAGCAAGTGTACTAGTCAAACAAGTAATAAAATGATGAGTAAAGATTGTTCCCACGAGGAATTGTGTCAAGCACTGACTAACCAAATATTGTTAAGTTGAATCAACCAAAAGATTATGAATTTCTTTTATTTCTTGTCACCAAAAATTAAATTTGAATAAAATTAAAGAATTGATAAACAAATAAAGTGTGAATATAATTTAAAACAAGTAGTCAGATGTCAATTTCCCTCAAGAATGAATTTATGGATGAACCAATTTCCATGATGAATATCTATTGTGTAATGTTGATCAACCTTTTTCTTATCATCAAGATGTAATGTCTTACTACCTTGATAGACACATTAATTAGAAACCCCAATGTCTTGGTGATTCCTTTCTTAATACATGCATTAATTACTAAGGTCTTAAGATCACATAAGAAATCCTAGCATCAATGTCTTAACTACTAGAACACTGATGATAAAGTTGTCAAATATAGAAACAATGTAAACATGTATGTTCTACACTACTCCTTAACATGAAGAATTAATCAAGACAACTTCATACAAATCACATAATAAATAAACAAGACATCTAATTAACCATTCATAAATTCAAACTTGAGTTCCATTGAATCAGACTACAAAGAACTCTACTCAGACATAATTGAAATATAAACAAAGGAAGAAGAAAGATCAAACTCCATTGTCATTATAGTAAGTCTTCAATCTTCAAGTGCAATTACATAGGAAACTAACTAATACAAGAACTAAGTCCTAAAGAATTTGGAAAGTAAGAGAGAGAAGTCAGATTAGAGGATCTGATATGGGAGAGAGAGATAGAATCAGCGATATGAAAAATGTGAAGGCCCTTGCCTCTTATAGTGTTACAAATTATAACTGAAAACTAACATGGGCGCTAAAACGTTCATGAATGGGCGTTTTAGCGTCCATGTTTAACAGATACCCAACTGCTTTTAACTAACTTGGGCGCTAAAACGTGAACTGTTGAACGTTTTAGCGTCCATGTATGGTGAATGCTCAACTGCTTCCAACTGACTCCAACGCTAAAACACTTGGTTTGGACGTTTTAGCGTTCGAGACCAGAGTCTTTTTCCAACAGCAGGGCGCTAAAATGTTTGATCAGGAAGTTTTAGCGCCCAAGACCAGCAACTTTTGTCCTCAGATTGCAGCAGCGCGCTAAAACGTTCTGTGTGAACGTTTTAGCGCTCAGCACCAGCAACTTTTGTCCTTCGTTTGCAGCAGCGCGCTAAAACGTTCTGTGTGGACGTTTTAGCGCTCAACGCTTAGGCATTCTCCCTTTCTCCAGAATCTTCTTCTTTCTTTCTGCTGCTCCTTAAGCTTCATTTCCCTACAAGACAGTGTAATTTTTCACCAAAGCTTTCAGAACTTGTACTTGAGGGAATTCCAGGACATTAACCTCTTTTTCATCCAATTAATCACACAAATTGATACTAATTCATGCTGAAAAACCTGATGAACTAGGGATTTATCACAATTCCCAGATTTGGACATTGCTGTCCTCAGTGATGATATTACAACAGAGAAAGATTCAAGATTTTTTACAAATGAAACTCATGAGAATGGACTTCAATTAAAAACAGATCACATTGATACAACTTACAACCATGCAATCTCTTATTTCTTATGACTTGCCCAACATCATATGTGGCTTTTCAACAGGTTAGTAAAGATGATATACATAGACTTTTCAAACAAAAACACCCCCTCACTAGGAACTTCTCAAAAGTTGTGAGAATTTAACTCTCTTGCACACTAGTGTTTAAGGATGTACTTATCACTCACTCTTCATTGCACTCAAATTACCATATGCTTGCCTATCTTCTCACTGTTCACAGTAACAACAATTTATAAGGTAGATCAGAAAGGGCTTGGTATGATTGGCAATGAGGCTTGGTATGTGGCTTGACTAGAGGTAAGAATTTCTGTAAAAGGGGAAGTTCAGATCAAATGAATCAGATTCAGATAAGAGGGAATTCACAGTATTCATCAATTTCTTCCTAATTCCCCCAACTTTCTTCCTTTTCATTCCTTGTTCTTTTCTTTGAACCTTTCTTCCTCCTTTTCTTCCTGTCACTTTGTGTCTTTAACAAAAAAAAAATTCTTTTTCTTTCTTTTTCCTTCAGACACTTTGTGTCTTTAATTCTTCCCTCTGTCTCTTCCAAACACTTTGTGTTTCATACCCTTTTCTTTCTTTTCCTTCTTTCTTTCCTTTATTTCCAACACCTTGTGCATTCACTTATTGCAAAAACACTTTCCTCCCCACAGAACACTCCATCCCTTATCACTTATCTGAAACGTTTAATCTGAAGGATTGGAATAACTGTGGTCCTTGGTTGTATAGACAACAGGCTAGGCTCAAATTTTTCATGCAATAGGAACTTAAAGGTTAGTCATTTGACTTTCTGGTTCAAGAAGGGAATGCCTCAATCATTTCTACTCTATACATCATCAACTATTCCAAGCAAGAAACAAGGCAAGTTCTAGAGTTACTCATGCAGTGAAATGCTCTCTGAACAAAATTTTCTGTATAGGCTCAATTTCCTCACAGTTAAGAGTGCATGCTTGACTTTCTCTCTATGCATCAAAACTAATCTCTATATTCTTACACATTGAATGAGTCATGCAATCATTTCATTTCTCAACATGCAAGACATAAGATTGTATCCTTAATTTGATCAATCATCTAAAACTCTGATCAGTCAAATCCTCATAGAATTTCATATAAAAAACTGAATTCCAAATTCTGAACTACAACTAAAATCTAAATTATACTAAAAACTTTTTCACAAAGAAAAACTAAAGAAAAGAGATTGAGATGTTTCCCTGTTTTGGCTCATCCACTCGTGTAACATCTCCATGAAGTTCGCATGCCATTCAATCAAACCCACACCATACCAAAGCATTGGAGGATCAATCAACTCCAAGAACTTCAAAAACTCTCACTTGGACGCGGACATAGATGAGGTGTTACTCTCAAATTAGTGGGTTTCAAGGGTTAAAGCTATCATGGTTGTGTTTAGAATGCCATTTACTTAAAGTTTGATGTAGTGGAAGTTGTGTTTTGGTGGAGATTTGAGTGTGTTTGGAGCAAATGAAGATTTGAACACAAACTTGCACAATAATGAGGGGGGCTCAGTTTTTGGAGAGAGAAATGGGCGGGGAAGAACATGAATAGTGTTATGATCATAGGTGTCATGTTATACTTAAGTGGGGTGGGTCCCAACGCACCTCACGCGATTCAAATTAATTTAAATCTCCCGCTTAATCCACTAAACTTTCGTAAACTCCTAAACTATTTAGAAACTCTAATTTTTAACAATAATCATTGTCCTTTAAGGGTGTGTTTGGTACAAACTTTTGTTAAGGATAGCTAGGCAAATGAAAGTGGTATATTTGGATGTCCATGTTTGGTATCATGTTTTAAAAAAAATTGGTAGGGAAATCATTTGCATAGTATTTTCTTTTTGTGTGTAAAAAACATTGTTCAATAATACCATCTACAAGGTGGTATTTGCTGATAGATGGGGAAATCCAAAAAGGATTGCAAGCAAGGGGACCAAAATGACCCTGATGTTTGAAAAAACTACAGCAAACTAAAATCATATTTTTCCATTTTATTTTAGTCAAGGGTTGTTGCGGTAATTTAACCATATTTTCCCATCTATATTTTACCTTAAACCAAACATAGACTTAGCAAACTAAAATCAATTTTCTCAGTAATATTTCGGCCTACCAAACAACTTTTTTTAAATTTTTCTACCAAACTCACTTTTCCACTATATTCTTAGTAATTATGTTTCCTTGGTAAAAAAAATTCCTCCTCTACCAAACTCCCCAATTGTCCGTGATAAGATGAATCCAGAGTTTTCCGGTCGTTCGGAATCACAGTTTTAAGCTATTATGTGCGTTGTGGGCACGCTTCCCCAAAAATCTTAATTCCATCAATTTTCACTAGAATCATATTTCCTAGTCCTATGTACCATTTATAACTTATTTTAAACCTAGAGTTTACAATTCATTTAGCACGCTTTACAGTGCAACTGTACCACGATATTTTTACCCGATAAAAATACTATTGATCAAATTTCCAGAAATTTGCCTAACTACACAATTTTTCGTTCTGAATCCATTTCTAGTGTTAGTTTTTTTTCATTTGAGACCTTCAACTCAATTTTTCTTTCCTATGATTACGTGTTTGGCAAATTATCATTTTACCCTTTTTACGTATTTTGGTTTTAAATTCAGGATTTTCCCTAATCCTACCCTTTAATCCAAATTTTCATATTTAATTCTACGTTTTAGAAATACGAGGTGTTATATGCAGCGTTTTATGTGATGCATTAACAATTTGACACGTGGATTAAGAGGACGAAAAAATGCTGATTTATTTTTTGTTTTCTTTTTGAAAAATATAATAAACAATAAAGATGATGAAGTGTCCATGTTGAAAAAAATAAAGACGATTCAATGTCCAATAAATGTTGATTTGTTTTTTGTTTTCTTTTTGAAAAATATAATACACAATAAAGACGATGGAGTGTCTATGGAAAGACGATAAAGACGATTTAATGTCCAATAAATGCCGATTTTGATTTTTTTTTAAAATATAATACACAATAAAAACGATGGAGTGTCCATGGGAAAACAATAAAGACGATTTATTATCCAATAAATGCTTATTTTGTTTTGGAAAATATAATATACTATAAGACAATGGAGAGCTCATGAAAAAACGATAAATATGATTTAATGTCCAATAAATGCTGATTTATTTTTCTTTTCTTTTTGAAAAATATAATACAAAATAAAGATGAAGCAGTGTCCAAATGGAGTATTCATGGAAAAATGATAAAGACAATTTAATATCCAATAAATACTATTTTTTTTTCTTTTTGGAAAATATAATACACAATAAAGACGATGGAGTGTCAAATGGAGTATCCATGGAAAAATGATAAAGATAATTTAATGTCCAATAAATGCTATTTTTTATTTATCCTCTTAATCCACGTGTCAAATTGTTACTGGCGTCACATAAAAAGCTGCACAATGCAGCGAATTAGGTTATGTCACGTAATCTTGCTGTAATCTCGCTCCACAGTGCAGCGAGATTACGTGGCCTTAAACTTGCTGACATGGTGTGTAACACCTCGTGTATACCCGGAATATTATCATTGCATCGTATTAAGCAGCGCTTAATTAAAAATTGTGGAATATCTTTTTCTTATCAATTATGACGTCATTATACTTAGCCAAGTTGATTACTTAATCAATTTCATAAAATATCGTCTGTATGTAAATTGCAATAAGACATCTAACTGAAATAAGTCAAAATATAAATATAAATGTGAGTATCTAAGTCACGGAATTACAACACATAATCCAGACAATATCCTGATACATTAATACAACTCCAAATAAAACAAGACATAACAAGTCTATGTGGCATGGACAATTCCCATGCTCACCAAATCAACAACGTCTCAACAGAATGATCCAAAATCATAAATGAAGCTAAAACAATAAAACAGCATGCATAACCAGCATCCAACAAGTCAGCATATCATAACAGCAATATCTAACTCAGCTCTGGCCTCCTGCCCCCTGAGGTCTCAACCCCATTATTACCTGAACCTGAAATAAGCATTCCCCAAACGTGGGGTGAGATCTCTAAACCAGAAATCTCAATAAGACAAGGGCTCCTCAAGGATCTTCCACCCCAAGCTCACTTACATGTGCAATATAAGTTCTAAAAGCACTAATATCAATATCAGTTCCAAAACTATGCAGTGCAACAGATATTCATACCATGTGTGTCAATATTATTCTATTGGCCAGAGAAATACAGGAATACGCCTATACCTACATGTAGTACAAGGAACATCGCTTGCACCTCACCCACAGCCTCACCATCTTGTATGTACCACATACTCAGGCTTACCGTATAGGTGGAACACCACATACATATCATACATGCACTAGCATATAACAGCTCAATAGCATTTCCAAAACATCAAAAGCATGTAACACAGCATGCATATAACCATACCCCCATGGGACAGGGTGGAACCACAACATGGCTAAACCGAGGACACGAAAGCTTACCTTGCAAGCTAGCTATCCAAGCCAAGAGTCCACAATCTCAAAGCCCAAACACAGCAGTATCACAATCTGTTATGGACCAATAATACATCATTAATCAAACTCTACAAGCATACACTTAAAGACAACGTCTTTCCTTTATGTTTTACGTCTTAAGGCTTCTAACAAAGCCACAAGCCCTTAATCACATGATTCTGACTTAGTTCATTAATTACAGAAGTTCAATTTCATCAATCTAGGGTCCACAAACCCCCAATAGCCTACTGTACACACAACACAGCTACTGTTCTACGAAATCCCAGAATATCCGGATATTCCTCGGGGGCATATCCGAATATCCAATATCCGGATATCTCACTGTACATATCTGGATATCAATATCCGGATATCCAGATCCCCATATCCGGGTATCTAATATCCGGATATCCAGATTCTCATATCCAGATATCCAATATCCGGATATTTCACGATCAGATATCCGGATATTTCATGATAGAATGCAGTTTCTGCATTTCGTGAAGATATCCTTCCAAGGTTCCATTTTTACCGATTACAGAAGCCTAAACATGCATTTCTAGGTGTGTTTGACATTACCCAATGTTAGGTTATCATCTTTTAACCATTACATGCATCAAGGTTCCATTTTTAAGCATAAAAACTCAAGTTCAAAGGTGATGATCATACCACAAGCTAAAAACAGCAAAGGGAGATGCTCTTGGAGCTCACTTGAAGCTCCCACAGTTCCGACTTCACAAGGCTACGAAAATACACTTCAAGCTTGTCCCTTTATGCCAAAAAGTGGCTTCTTGAAGCTCAAGAAACCAAGAACAAGGCCACACAACCCAAACTCAGAACAAACAGCCCCAAAAATGTCCCACAAACAGCAAGCATCAACTCAAAATACTCCACACCTCCTCACAATGCTCACAAGCTTAGTGTTTACAACTCTCAAGAAGAAGACTCACAACAAAGATGGCTTCTTGGTCCCTTTTCATGAGCAAAGGCCAAGACTTTCAAGAGAGAAGAGAAGGATGGAGAGAAATCAGCAAAAAGACTCACGTAGAGGCTGAGTATGGCCTTGAGTTTTGTGCCCTTAGGCACTGGCGGACCCAGCCTTGGGCAAATGTCCGCAAGTGCCCACATAAAATTTTGGATTTTTTTTTTTTTGTAGCTTTGTAGGTCTTTATTTGTCTCTTGATTCAATATTTATATTAGGAGTAAATATCCTTTTAAGTTTCTAATAAAAAAATGGTCCCCACTTTAGTCCCTTATAAAAAATAAGTATCGAGGTCCCTAAGAAATTCAAAGTGAATCAATTTAGTTAAAATCGTGGTTCCTCACAAATTCAAAAAAAACCTACATTAGTCCCTCAAAAAGACTAAAATGAGTCCACTTTAAATTTTATAAGGACCAGGTAACTATTTTTTTTATAATAGACTAAAGTGGGTATCGAATTTTTTGTTAGGGACCAAAAATGATATTTATTTTTATATTAGTTAGCAACGTAGCAACGTACAGAGATGATTAAAACAACGTAGCAACGCAAATTGATTAGAGAGAAAACTTATTCTTCCCCCGCTACCATGTACACATTCTCACGCTCTCTTCATCCTTTGTTTTCTTTCTAGACGAGGCTTTCACTGCGATTTTGCTTGTCTTCTGTACAAGTAGTGTTGACTTTTTTATTCACCACTATAAAATAGAATGATGATGTATGGATGTACTGGAGTATATTCTCATATTTGTTTTGGAGGATTGGTAAGATTTAAGAGGAAAAATGATTGGTCAAACTATTGCCTGCAGCTTGTTATGGAAGCAACTAGATTATGAGCGGGTTTAAGCGTTAATTTAAACTTTTTTTACAAAAAAAAATTCGGGAGCGCGGCCCCAGAACCCCCGCCACTAAATGTGCGGACATAAACAAATTTCCCTGGGTCCGCCACTGCCCTTAGGCTTATATAGGTCCACTTAACACTAACCACACTGTATTAACTTTAATTGCTACGCTTAGCATTTTAATCCCAAACTTGGAATTCTTAACCTACTCAATTTTACAAGAATTATCATATTTTTATTATATTTTTTGGAGCACCTTTCCGGTATGCGCTTTTGATAGCCAGTATCAGTTTCTGGCATCAGTTCTCATTATTTTGACTTGAAACTCGTTTTACAAGTCCTATAGATTATTCTAAGAATTATCATGCACTTATTATAATTTTTTAGGATACTTTTTCGGTACGCATTTATACCGACTAGCAGAACCGGTATCTGCACTTTTCTTCCGAAAAGTGACATTCAGCATTCTTAATCACTTATCATAATTATTAAAGCCTCTTAATAATTATTAGGGTCAATTATGGAGTTATTTTCTAATTTAACATAATTAATTACTTAATTTCCTTAATTAACGGTGCGGGTTCTTACATGGAGCCACATAATCTCGTTGTACAGTGCAGCTAGTTTGTTGACGTGGCATTTTAAAAATAAAATTTTTTCTAGGCGTGACAATTTGATTAATTTTTGCCAAAAAGGTGGCAAAATGGTTGTTGTCCCTCCTTTCTACCCAAGTTTGCTCTAGCAAAGCCGAAAATGAAACAAAAGGTGGCAAGATGGTTGTTGTCCCTCCTTTCTGCCCAAGGTTGTTGTCCCTCCTTTCATTGATAATATCAATTTTTTAACATTTACTAAAAATAAACAGAAATAAAATATTATGTCTATATTTTTTTATGTCTACTTTACGTATTTATTTTCATATCCTTAAGCTATAATCTCAACAAATAATGGAGATTTATATGATCAAACAAACTCTTGCCTCTTTCTCTCACTTCCCTTCTTTAATCTTTCTCTCTCTCTCCTTCCATCGTTAGTTAAGATTATGACTTAACAATATGCTTAAAAAGAAGATAAAGTAAGCATAAAAACCAGTTATACTATATTATCCCAAATAAATATCAATTTCTCAACGATTTTTTTTTGGGTTTTTATTTAAAAGTTATTATCACAAAACACATTTTTCTTTTTTTATTGCTTTTCAAGTTTTGCGTACAACACAATTTTTAAGAATTGAATAATAAAAACAAATCTATATAGGCCTTAAGCCCCTCACTTTGCATTTACATGTTAGCATTTTACACGCGCATAATGCTTCATCATTGAGTTAAAAAAAGGCTGTTGCGACACCGTGATCAATAAGGTGCTTTTTGGCAAAAGCATTGATGAAAAATAATTTTTTTTGGATTCCGTATGTATCACGTGGGCAAGTTGTACTCCAGATTTGACCTCGATTTTTGAGATAAATAGCTCGAGACAAATCAAAATTCAAAGAAACTCTACAAGAAATAGCTCTACTATATATATCACACAATAAATTATTGTTGCAATGATAGCTCACTGAAGCACATGGCGTGCTGTATGATATAATATGATAATCATAGTAATAATAAGATAATTATAATATTTGCAAAAAAAAAATATTTATTCTTTTAAATGATATAATTTATGTCATTTCATTCTTATAAAGAGGTGGAATTCATATCTTTATATTTTTTTCCACTATTTCTCTCTTTATTTATTTCTTTCTCTCACTTAAAATAATATAACTTTACATCTTTTAAAATAACACACATTTTTCTCTTTGTAAAAAGACATATTAGATACATATTTAATTATAAAATAATCTTCCAAAATAAACTTATGGATTCATCGATTATCCAAACGACAATATTTACAAACTAGTTTTTATACTAAACGACAATATTTTTGAAATTTGTTTTTATTCTTTATCAATTTATCAATTATTCAATTAATTCGATAATAGGACCACATGATCAGTAGTAACTTTTTCCTACCAAATTTTAAGATAATTATATTTTTAGATACTCAAACTTAAAATTACTGATTAAACTGAAACAATCCTTTGTTAATTGATTATCGTACTTTGATGATATCATTTTCAATTTTTTTCCTTGTATGATAAAAGGTAAAAGTAACATGACAAATGTCATGTAAGTTAACTCTAGCAGAAAATAATATAGGGAAAAGATTTATAGGATTAATATTTCTCATATTATATTAAATGGTGATAGCTCAGTTGGCGAATGAGAGCTAAGCAGGTGGGGGTGAGAGCATGTGTTCGAATCTCCCCAGTACCACCTTTGGGAGGGGTTTAAAGCCTTAATCTTATACCCGCCCCAAATCGAATTAATTGCGAAGCGATGAACCGATTGGAATATTTCCAAAAATATTTCTCATATTATAATATAAAAGTGTGTGGGAGCCATATGAGACCATATAAAGAGAAAAAAAAATATGAGTTTCACATATTTTTATATATGTGTAAGAGATAAAATTATCTTCTGTCACATAGGAAATATTAATCTTAGAATTTATTTATCAATTTTGATTAAAATTTTATTTATGAGGGTGATGTAAAAAGTTTCCTACCTTCATTCTAAGGTGATTACGAATTACTTTGACTAGGCTCCTACGTAAGACTGAAATCAGATTAGCAAAAGGAAAATAATTATTTTATGAGCATGTTTGACATCTATTTTTTTAAGTTAAAAAATAATTTTAAGTTAAAGGTAAAAAAAACTTAAAAAAGAAAGAAAGAATAAAAGCTGTTTTGATAATTTTAAAGGAAGGAAGATAAAATAATTTACTATTAGAATAAATTATTAGGGTAAATGATAGAATTTATAAATATAATTTTAAAATAAAATAAAACAATAAAATAAATATGAAGACTCTAAAAAATTGCATACATCTTAAGCTCCTATTTGGAGCTTTTAGTTTTTAACTTTTTTTTCTTCATAATAAAAAAACTCTTTTATAATAAGAGCTTTTATAAAATTATATTTTACTAATCTTCTACTTTTAAGACATGCCAAACAGCCACTATATATTTTTTCGTATCACCTTGTTTAGAATAAAGAAATAAGAGCGTGGTGCAATATATATTTTTATAATTTGGACATAATAATATAAAAATAGTGTAATAAAATTGGTGCGTAATCTACACATCACAATAGTTGAGTTTTGTATTACTTGCATTAACGCCTTAAAGAATATCCCTCGTGTTTTTTTTTTGGAAATATTCGAATCGGTTCATTGCTTCGCAACTAATCCGATTCGAAAAAAGTCTAGAATTAAGATTTTAAACCTCTTCCAAAGATGATATTGAAGAGATTCGAATATATGCTCCCACCTCCACCTGTAGGGGTGTCAATATGGGTTGACACGACACGAATTTGACACGACACGAATTCGACACGACACGAATACATCAACACGAACACGACACGAATTTTCATTCGTGTCAAAATCTTCAACACTGACACGACACGAATTTTTTGCGGGTTGACACGACACGACACGAATAACACGCAAAATAGGGGACAAAACGGTAATTAACAAAAAAAATTTAAAAAATAGATCGAAAATAAATAAAAAATTAAAAAATAATATTAAAAAAATAAAAATTAAAAATAATACGGGTCGACACGAACACGAATTCATAAACACGAACACGACACGAATTTTTTGCGTGTCATTTTTTCCAACACGAACACGACACGAATTTTTTTACGGGTCAACCCGAACACGAATTTTCGTGTCGTGTCGCGGGTCGACACGCGTGTCAAAACCCATATTGACACCCCTATCCACCTGCTTAGCTTCCAAATATCCCTCGTGTTTTAATAACTCAATTTTGTCCAAAACTAATTACGACTATTTCAGAGTTCTGAAAATTAGTTTTGATGTACATTAGGTCATGTTTTGAGTTATCCTAATCTAACTCAGTATCATATAATAATTTAAAATTTATAATTATTTGAAATTAATAATAATTTAAATCAACACTTAATTGAACAAATCAATTTATATTAATATAATTTGTTTTTTTGACATGAAAGTTACAATAATATCATTAGCTACAATTACTTCTCCAACGGTCTTAATTTCTCTAATAGTCATAACTTCTCCAAATATCATAACGTCTTCAACAGTCATATAACGGATATGGATAGCCAATAAATTATTTATAACACTCCCCTTTGGATGTCCATTAATCCTATTAAGAAGAAATAGGTATTAGAAGCTGCTTCATTAAAAATCTTACTAGAAAAATCCAATGGGACAAAACCATGGTGAAGGAAAAAAAAAAGTGCAGCACGTATTTCACTACCCTATTTCACTCCCCCTGATGATAACATTATTTAATATCTCCGAGTTTACGCATCCTGATCTTGAATTCTCAAAAATTGAAGTAGGCAATGCCTTGGTACATAAATCTGCCAAATTGAACGAATTTGTTGAACATCAATTTCACCATTTTGTTGAAGATCATAAGTGAAGAAGGATTTTCGTGACATATACTTCGTTCTGTCTCCTTTGTTGTATCCTCCATTTAATTGAGCTATGCAAGCAGCATTATCTTCATGCAATATTGTTGGGACCTCTTTTTCTAACTAAAAGTCGTATGCTTTTCGGATGTGTTGTGTCATTGACCTTGATCAAACACATTCTTGACTTTCTTCATGAATTGCTATTATCCCATGGTCGTGCTTCCACTTGTGAATGAATATCGTGTTTGGAATCTAGCTTTGTGTGGATCCTGCATTATTATAGTATCTTCATGTCGAAAAGAATTAATTTCTGCTAACAAATTTAAATAAAGATAAAATGTAATAATAAGGGGGAAGATATGAGGTTTAAAAGCCAAACATCTACTTTAATAATTTTATAATTCCCCTATGGATGTTCACCCTTTATTATATGATAATAAGATTGTCTTGATTGAACTAAGATATGCCACACAAAAGAATTTCATGATTTTTTTTATGGGTTTAAATAAATATTTTATTTATGTCAATCGAGCTCATATAACCATTGGGGTACTCAATGGATTTATTTTAACCATGTAAAATATCTTTAAATTGCAAGTCAACTGATAGATAAATATTTTATTAAGGTGATTATACGACACATGGCTTTATTGTTTTAATCCATTAATGATATTTGAAGCTTCATTCAACGAATTTTGATTTTTTATATACTTCAAACATTTTAGATCCTTTTAGGATTTTCATATATATTTCACTGTCGATTGAATAAGCCACAAAAATAGACTATAATAACATCTATTAGACGCATGTCAATCTTTTCATGTACTGCCAGATTATTAAAATATCTGAAGGTTGTTTCATCCACCACAAGAGAATATATTTTCATATAATAGATGTCAGGCTTTTGCAAAATTCTTGTGCTACAACAACTTCATTATAATTTTTGCACATATGTACTCCACTGGCATTACACCTTCGTGTTTGGACTATAGGTCCAAAAACTTTAAATTTGAATTGTGTCTTTATATTTTGGCCAATAATCATCAACAAATTTAGCTTCAAAATCCTCGTCTTGTTTCATCATTTCATTTTATGCAAAATGTTGTCGACAACTATATCTTTATGGTTCCAACATTTTCCTGTAATGACATAACTAATAGAGATCTCTTTGTTTTCATTATTTTCAGGTACCAGAACCCCCTTGAGGTTTAATCAAAGTTATGTCTTCATGATTAAAAATTGTCTCCATATTATGACCATCTTAATCATTTACTCTTTTCCTCTTTTGAGAATTTTTATCCTTGGAATCGATCATTTTTCATGTACAATATGAATTAAAGCATTTACAGCTGGAATATTAGACTTATTGGTCAGTTAAACCACTTGACAGTCAATGTATAATATCATTTTCTCATATTTGCTTTGTCTGAGGATCTATATGAGATAATAATGCACTCTATATTTCCAACTGTTTATTCTCTCCCCCTCATGTTGGAAAGACTGATAACAATAATCCACTAAATCTCCAGTCATTATTTCAAGATATTATTTAAGGAGATTCATATCCAACATATATTCCCAGGCATATTTGGGATTCATCTTTATGCGTTGTGGTGGAGTAATTAGAATATAAATCACACATCTAAAAATTGTTTGGCTCTTGACCATAAGCCAATGTAATGGGGAGATGATAACTTATTGGCATAATGCGCACAAGTACTGTAGCATAAAGTATAGTATATCCTCATGCAAAGATAGGGAGTTTTGTTCTCATAAGCAATATTCTAGCAATCAATTGGAGACATATAAATTCACCAGCATTGTGAAGATGAATTGTCTTTATTGTATAACATAGGAATTGTTCTCTTAATATTATCATTTGAGCAAACAACCTAACAAATATCAAGATGTGAGTTAATAATGGATATACATGTGGCCATCTTGTAGATGCATCTATTAATTTCATAATATTTGAAAGGTCTACAAGATGGGTGAATGGGCCCGTATATTTCAACCAATATGCATTTTAAAAATGTAAGAGATTGAATCTCAACTTTAGCCGGTGATAATTTTTCTTGAGAACTAGCAGTACAAGAAAATTCAATAAATTGAAGAATCTTCTAGTTCTTCATGTATGATTATATGAATTTTCAATAATTTTTCACATCACATTTGATCCGGGATGGTCCATCCAGTCATACCAATGTTTGATTTACCAAGGCATGCTTTTTAAATCAATTTTGTACTATCGGTTATTATGTTGACATTGCCTTCTTCCATTATCAAATAAGAGGAATATCCATATTCTTCATTAGAATAAAATAATATTCTTCATTAAAATAAAATAAAATACATTAAAAGACATGTAGATGAAAAGAAATAAAAACTAAAAGAAGAATTACATTTAAACGAAACAAGCTAATTAAATAACATAATATTAATTATTATTATCAAGGAAGTCTGCAACATCCAGATGTATAATATTTGTGAGGCCAGCAAAAACATCTTCAAGATTTGCTTCAGTATCATCAATTTTGAATGTCAAATTTGTAACGCCCGGCCACTTCAAGAATTAACAACTATCCCCACATACTAATACGAGACTTTTCAGTGTGCTTTTTCCTCACTCGCATACTTCCCGGAAAAACTTCCCAGGAGGTCACCCATCCCATAATTGCTCCAAGTCAAGCACGCTTAACTATGGAGTTCTTCCATTCTGGGCTACTGAAAAGTAGATGCGTCTTGTTAGTATAGGTAGTACCAATTAATTCTTATAAGATATCCCAAACTGTGCAGTCTCATACCTGCACAGTCTTTGGAATCCATCTCTTTCGGGTGTTGATTCGATTCATTCGATCATGTAACCCCCCGCTGGAAGCCTGTCAGGAGCCGCTCCTTGTCCGTGCCTCTTTGCACCGGCGATTACTCCTCGCCCTCGTTAACACTCGGGATGTTACATGCCCACTAGTTTCCGCCTGATTCGTCCTCGAACCACACTGTACTGGAAGAGGGGCCTGCTCTGATACCACTTGTAATGTCTGGCAACTTGCAAGGATCAACGACTGTCCCCACACACTAACACGAGACTTTTTAACGTGTTTTGTTTTCACTTGCACACTTCCCGGAAAAACTTCCAAGGAGGTCACCCATCCCATAATTTCCCCAAGTCAAGCAAGCTTAACTATGGAGTTCTTCCGTTCCGGGCTACCGAAAAGTAGAGGCATCTTGTTAGTATAGGTAGTACTAATTAATTCTTATAAGCTATCTCAAACCGTGTAGTCTCATACCTGCACAGTCTTTGGAATCCCTCTTTTTTGGGTGTTGATTCGATTCATTCGATCATGTAACCCCCCGCTAAAAGCCTATCAGGAGCCGTTCCTTGTCGTGCCTCTTTGCACCGGCGATCACTCCCCGCCCTCGTTAGAGCTCGGAATGTTACAAAATTCGTTTCCACATTATTTTCTTTCTCCTTGATTGGGGCTTGATAAAGTTTGACAAAATATTCTGGAGTACGACAGATTCGTGCCCAATGGCCTTTTGTAACAGGCCGTTATGTACCGATGTTATTAACATTGATTATGATATTAAGCGCAGTTACTATCACAACATTTCATTTAAAAATGCGAGTAAACTTTTTCCTTTTCTTTACGTAAGCATTTAAAAACAATAATAAAATGTAATGATGACAACTATGATCGTAACTGGAATTTAAATGCGGAATAATTAAATTAAATGTCTAACTATCATACAATTCTTATCTTGAGTCACTAAGGGGTTCTTATAAACTCACTTAGCATAAATCTCACTTTTATGGTTTTTACATAGCTGAACATGGTTCAGTCATCTGGACATTGCAAGCGATTTAGTGGTTACAAGCCTCACATATTTTATTATGTTATTCTAGACTCAATTACCTTTCCAACAAGGTATCACACGCCCCATAAAGTTCTCATTTGCTCCGGTTATCACCGTTTAAAGTTGGACAACCAAAGCTGTCAGCCAACCTCAAACAGGGCACCAAACATACTCTACCATTTCTATGATTCTGGACAAAATACTCATCAATTGCTCTCATATTTTTATACAATAGACTAGACACCTTAAGCTTAAATCTGACATATCATGGGCCTACTTTGACCAATAATTGAGGGAGAAATAATTTCCCCAAAACTGCCACCCCACAGCCCCCAAGTGCAGGGCCATCTGGATAGTCCACACTCAAACGCGTCTCCAGGTCTGTGTACAGCTGCAATGGCTACCAAATTTTGACACAATATATTTGACATCTCAAGCTTCAAAATGGTCCATTGAATGTCCCTATTGGACATCTGTGGAGGGAGATATGCTCTCCCAAATTTCACTCAAAAACTATCATTTTATATAAATTTCGACGGCACCTCCTTTGTTTATTCAACATATCCCACTTTATCAAAAATGTGTTATTATCATCAAATGGTACCTAATAGACAAGGGTGGCACTCAAGGACCAACAATGTCTTTGTGCTCTTACAACCCACAACAATATACCATATTCTCATCCATTTATTATTCATTGCTTACTTTATCAAAGCTTAGATTTATTTCAATCATATTGTCTCATTTGCATGCATTCTTGCAATAGTACATAATCATAACTTAAAATAGGCCTATTTTCCTTTCATCATATACGTGTTTTAAATATTACACAAGGTCCATAATTTAGAAATTATAATTCTTCCAAATGATAAATAACACAATTAAATCCTCAAGTGCAGCATGATAAAACCTCAAATACAACATGATAAATCAACAGCTAGACTTAGCCAAAAATACGACATGAACAAAGATAACATGATACAAAACCATAATGCAATATACAATGTTCATGCTCTAAGTCTAGTCTATGCCAAATGTGGCCCCAAAATGCAAAAAGTCCTCTAATCTCCAAATGCTCATCCTATGGGCCTCTTGCCCGCAGCTCCACTACAACTACCTGAAATAATGCCCCAAACGCGGGGTGAGATATACGAATATATCTCAATAACCCAGAAGTTCTAGAGATCACTCCGTCCAATGGCTCACTCAGATGTAAATCAACAATGTATGATAACAACCAAAGAGGGATAAAATCAGGGATTTAGTGAAGTAGGAATGAATAATGAGTAAACATATGATGAAGCTGGAATGGTCAATGCCAAAACCACGTAGCATCCGGCCTATTGGCCTCGGCATATAGCCTACGATCTCTCATCCTAGTAGATGTTGCCAGAACATCATCCAAGGCACCCACAACTATAATAACCCTAATTATATGACTTTTAAATTAGAGGGTTATAACGAGGACCTTATGGTCATAAATAGAATGAGGATGAAACTCTAAGAAGATTGATACCCATATTGAGGGTATTTTGCACAGATGAATTTTCATCTGTTAATTTTGACTGCTGACGCAGTAATAGTCAGTAGAATAGCTTCAAGTGAGAAAATTATAGTTAGAGAGCTAATCTAACGATATAAACATCATGAATGACGTTAAGATATGATTTGATGAAGATTGATACCCATATAGGGGTATTTTTGAAAAGGTCACTTCTGCCGGGTATTATATACTGTTGTAGCAGCAGTCGGTAGAATACTGGAACGGTAAAAAGATGAGAAAATAGAAATAAAGACCAATATATGCCTAACAAGTCATAATTAGACCAAAAATATTAAAGTTAAGAAAATTATGAAATACGAGTATAGTTAAGAACACCGGTAAAGACTACAGTGCAATTAAACAACTGTTAGTGGATCTGTGATCTACCAATTAAATTTTTAAATTATGAACATGATAATTAGAAAAAATTAATGTTAAGTACTTAAAGTTAGAGTCTTGGGTGTTTCCAGATAAAAAATATGACAACGGATCAGTTAAAAATTACACAGGGTCTCACTAAAGAACGAATGATCACTTAGTGACATGGCACCCCCACATTAGGGCACCACCTTCCCTTGGTTGATTCAGAAACCAGCGCCTCCCTCACTATTCCTCTCTCTGAAATTTGATTTTTGAATTTTCTCTCACTTCTCTCTAGAATTCCTTCATCAAAACCTCTCCAAAACACAAAATCTCCTTCATCAAAGTTGTTCCTCTCACTCTTCTCTTCCCCACCATACTATTTTCATGGTGTGAATCAAAAATTTCATGTCCCTCACCTCACAAATAGCCACAGTTTTGTTGATGTTCAAGGGTGTGAGTTGTGTTCTTAAACTCTCTTGAAGAACCACACATGGTTGCTTGGTTCTTGTGATTTTGTGGGTAAGTTCTCTTGAATTTTTTTCATGAAAACCTCATCTTTTCTTCTTTTCTTCTTGTGTTCTTGAGCCTAACTCATGAACATGTTCATGAAGGTTTGTTCTTGCTTAAAGAAGGGTGCTTCAATGTTCTCGAAGATTGATCTTCGTTCTGGATATCACCAGATCCGGGTAAAAGCAGAGGATATTCCGAAGACGGCTTTCCGATCCAGATATGGGCACTATGAGTATCTAGTCATCCCATTTGGGCTTACTAATGCCCCAGCCGTGTTCATGAGTTATATGGACTGAATCTTTAAACCACATCTAGATCAGTTTATAGTGGTATTTATTGATGATATTCTGATCTACCCAAGAGTAAAGAAGAGCATGCAGAGCATTTGAAGATAGTCCTACAGATTTTGATGGAGCATCAGTTATATGCCAAATCCTCCAAGTGTGAGTTTTGGTTACATGAGATCCAGTTTCTTGGACATATCATCTCATCTATAGGAGTGGCTGTTGATCCGAGTAAAATTGAAGTTGTGCTGGATTGGGAGAGACCCAAGGGTGTTACTGAAATCCTGAGTTTTCTGGGTTTAGCAGGATACTACAGGCAGTTTATTAATGGATTCTCCAGAATCGCCTTGCCATTGACTAGAATGACCCGTAAGGGGGTGCCATTTGCATGGACCCTTGGGTGTGATGTGAGTTTCTAGAAACTAAAAGATAAGTTGACTACCGCACTGGTTCTGATTCTTCCTGATCCAGAGAAGAGATTTGAGATCTGTTGTGATGCATTCAAGTATGGATTAGGCTGCGTGTTGATGCATGAGCGAATGGTAGTGGCCTATGCTTCTAGACAGTTGAGACCACATGAAGAGAACTACCCTACTCATGATCTTGAGTTAGCGGTTGTGGTTTTCTCCTTGAAGATATGGAGACACTTCTTGTATGGTGCTTCCTTCACAATTTTTAGTGATCACAAAAGCTTGAAGTATCTATTCAATCAAAAGGAGCTTAATATGAGACAAAGGAGATGGAAGGAATTCCTGAAGGATTATGAGTTTGACCTTCAGTATCACCCTGGAAAGGCGAATGTAGTGGCTGATGCCTTGAGCAGAAAGACCACGGGTGTGGCTAGCATGATGATTGCAGAGTATGATTTGATTGAGGCGTTCAGGGATTTGCTAATTTCTGTGACACCATTTGAGACTTCATATTTCATGACTACGGTCGAAGTTCGAAATTCGTTAATGGAAAAAGTTAAAGCGGTCCAAGTGCTTGATGAAGGGATCCAAATGATGAAAGAACAAGATTTTGTGTTCACCGATGCTTTTCGTGTGAAATACTACAAAGATCGGTTAATTGTCCCAAAGGGGCCAATGGTAGAAGAAGTGTTAACAGAGGGCCATATGGGTAAGTACACCATTCACCCGGGTAAAATTAAGATGTACCAAGATTTGAAACAAACTTTTTGGTGGTCTGGGATGAAGAAAGACATAGCCCAGTTTGTGAATAAGTGTCTTATTTGTCAGAAGGTAAAAATTGAGCATCAGAAGCCTTCTGGTTTGTTACAGCCATTAGATATTCCAGAGTGGAAGTGGACGAGTATATCCATGGACTTTGTTGTTGGATTACCAAGAAGCCAGGCTGGATTTGATTCCATATGGGTTGTGGTTGATAGGTTGACTAAATCTGCCCATTTCATTCCAGTCAAGACGACTTTCTCCACAGAGCAGCTAGCCAGACTATATGTCAGAGAGATTGTGAAACTTTCTGGCATTCCCGAAAGCATAGTCAGTGATCGGGATCCGAAGTTTACTTCACGCTTCTGGGAAGCGTTGCATGAGGCCTTTGGTACTCAATTGAGATTGAGTACTGCATATCACCCGCAGACAGATGGTCAGACAGAGAGGACCATTCAGACATTAGAGGACATGTTGAGAGCATGTGTGTTAGAGCAGAGTAATGCTTGGGACAAGTACCTGCCACTGGTTGAGTTCTCCTACAACAACAGTTATCATGCCAGTTTGGGCATGGCCCCTTATGAGGCCTTGTACGGCCGTAGGTGTAGAGCACCTACTTGTTGGACGAAGATTGGAGAGCGACAGTTAATGGGGCTAGACTTGGTCCAAGAGACCACAGAGCAGATTGAGATGATTAGAGATAGTCTGAAGAAAGCCCAAAGTCGTCAGAAGAGTTACTACGATGCCAAGCACAGACCCCTTGAGTTTTCTGAAGGGGATCATGTATTCATACGATTATCACCCACCACAGGTGTTGGGCGTGCCTTGGGAGTGAGGAAGTTGAGTCCACGATTCATTGGGCCTACCAGATAATCAAGAGGGCCGGACCGGTGGTGTATCAACTCGCTTTACCTCCCAACTTGGCGAATCTACATGACGTCTTCCATGTGAGTCAGCTCCGCAGATATATATCTGATGATTCACACATTGTACAAACTGATGACATAGAGGTTAAAAAGGATTTGAAGTTCGTTGTTGGACCTTCTCAGGTTCTTGCTCGAGATGAGAAACGACTTTGAAATAGAGTTATTTCAATGATCAAGATTCAATGGGAGGGATTGACACCTGAGGATGCCACATGGGAGCGAGAGGATGATATTCTCCGGCGTTATCCCGATTTTGATATCAGGTATGATCCGATTTTGAGGACAAAATCTTTTTAAAAGGTGTGGTGAATAAAATAACCCTAATTATATGACTTTTAAATTAGAGGGTTATAACGAAGACCTTATGGCCATAAATAGAATAAGGATGAAACTCTAAGAAGAGTGATACCCATATTGAGGGTATTTTGCACAGATGAATTTTCATCTGTTAATTTTGACTGCTGATACAGTAACAATCAGTAGAATAGCTTCAAGTGAGCAAATTATAGTTAGAGAGCTAATCTAATGATATAAACATCATGAATGAGGTTAGGATATGATTTGATGAAGATTGATACCCATATTGGGATATTTTTGAAAAGATCACTTATGCCGGGTATTTTGTATTGCTGTAGCAACAGCCGGTAGAATCCCGGAACGGGAAAAAGATGAAAAATGAAAATAAAGACCAATATATGTCTAACAAGTCATAATTAGACCAAAAATATTAAAGTTAAGAAAATTATGAAATCCGGGTACAATTAAGAACACTGGTAAAGACTACAGTGCAATTAAACAACTGTTAGTGGATCTGTGATCTACCAATTAAATTTTTAAGTTATGGACATGATAATTAGACAAAATTAATGTTAAGTACTTAAAGTTAGAGTCTTGGGAGTTTCCGGATAAAAAATCTAACGACAGATCAGTTAAAAATTATACCGGGTTTCACTAAAGGACGAATGGTCACTTAGTGACATGGCACCCCCACATTAGGGCACCACCTTCCCTTGGCTGATTCAGAAACCAGCGCCTCCCTCACTATTCCTCTCTCTAAAATTTGATTTTTGAATTTTCTCTCACTTCTCTCTAGAATTCCTCCATCAAAACCTCTCCAAAACACAAAATCTCCTTCATCAAAGTTGTTCCTCTCACTCTCCTCTTCACCACCATACCATTTTCATGGTGTGAATCAAAAATTTCATGTCCCTCACCTCACAAACAGCCACGGTTTTGTTGATGTTCAAGGGTGTGAGTTGTGTTCTTAAACTCTCTTGAAGAACCACACTTGGTTGCTTGGTTCTTGTGATTTTGTGGGTAAGTTCTCTTATTTTTTTCATGAAAAACCTCATCTTTTCTTCCTGTTTTCTTGAGCCTAACTCATGAGCATGTTCATGAAGTTTTGTTCTTGCTTAAAGGAAGGTTCTTGGTGGAAAAAGGTGGAGACTTGAGCTAAAGGAGGAACCTTGAAGATGTAAGCTCCCACTTAGGAAATATGAACCAAAAAGCCTCCCTTTTCTTGTTGAGTGCCTCGGTTTTGATATGTTCATGAGGAGAATGTTGTTTAAAATTTTGTAAAGTAATGGTTTGATGAAGATCTTTAAGGGTGTGTGTGTTTTGAACCATGTAATCATGGGTTTGATGAGTAAAGGTGCCACCTTTGGACCTTTGTGTGTTGTTCATGTGAAAAGATGAACATGAACCCTATATGGACCCTTGATGATTTCAGCCATGTCATGTAATAATAAGGTTTGATGATAAAAAAATGTAATTAAGTTGTTACGTGTGGAAAAATGATTAGAAAGATTAACTAGGCGGGTTAACTCTAAGTAAAACTCACTAATCATGTTTAATAATGGCTAAAAACCCTATTAAAATAGCTCATCAAATCTGTCCCATAAAGTATATAAGGGTTTAGTTGTGTTAAAATTAAGGAGAGGATGAATTAGGGGATTAATTAAGGGTAGGGATTAATTAACAAAAGTAATTAAGGATTTAACTCTAAAATTAGACTAAAGTAGGGTTTAGGTACACTAATTAAATAATTAGTAAAATTTAAGTATCATGACATAATGGGACTAAGGATATTTCATAATGTGACTTAATAATAGAAAAATCCAAGAATTAATGTGAATTAGGATTTATAATCAAAAGTAATTAAGGTTTGTTAAATAAACATATTTAAGGCTAAGTAATCAGTTTTTAGGCAAAATTGGGGAGAGCATATCTCCCTCCACAGAGGTCATATAGGGCTGTTCCTTATATCAAATTGAAGTTTGAGATGTTGGCTATGTGGTGTCAAACTTTGCTATCAATTGAATATGTATTCCGTTCTGTATGTTTGTATGAGTGAGGACTGCACATGGAGGCCATGTGCAGGGGCTGTACATGGCTGCAACTTACACGAATTGTTTCTCCCTCTGTGATTACTCAAATTAGGCTCATAATATGTCTAATTAAATATAAAGGTGTCTAGTTTTCTACATGAACATTTGAGAGCAATTGGTTTATTATATTTTCCAGAATCTAAGAAATGGTAAAGGATGTTTAGGGCCTTGTTCGGAGTTGGCAAACAGTTTTGCTTGTCCGACTTCAAATGGTGATAACCGGAGCTAGAAAACTCCAAATGAGGCACGTGATACCTTTTTGGAAAGGTAATTGAGTCTAGATTAACATAATAAAATATTATATTTTTATAACAAGTGAGTCGCGCTCAGTAACTAGAAAACAGAAGCATGTACAGTTATGGGAAAACCGTAAAAGTGATATTTAAGCTAAGTGGGCTTATGGGAACCCTTAGTAACCTGTAATAATCATAAATATGGCTTGGATGAGTTGAAAATAATGTAATTTACCTAAGTGAGCCTTGCATGTGATTCTAAGCTATGTAAGTAACTGAAGATTAAAGTGGCTTGTAATAATGCACTAAAATATGTTATATGTAATAATTGGTCTAGACTTGTAATGAGCATATTATTGGCATATGAGTATGAAAAGTGGAATCATTAAATGATTAAGTCATGGATATAACTTGATTAAATAATATGTAATTAATGATGTGAATGGTTCCTACTCTAGGTGTGCCTAGAGAACCGTGCACTTGAGGACTTTGTTGGAGCATACATATTATATTGGAGTGTGGGCTGGTGCTAAGCTCTCTAAGGTAAGCTCCTAGTTCTAGTTGACTCCTCTCTCTTGTGGCCCCACCAAGATGGTGGGCATTATGGTTGTATTGTACGAAAGTAAATTGTATGACGTATATGTGCTTTCATTCACATTCGTATAGATGTTATATGATCTTGATGTTATGATGATGCACTGATGATATATGTTATGATGATCCTGGCTAGTGATCATTGAATGTAGACTGCCTATGACTTGACTCTGGGAGCTATTTCATACTGAGGTTGTGTTGACTGTCTATGGCTTGACCCTGGAAGTAGGGGTGTAAATGGGTCAGGCTGGCCTGGCCTAGCCTACAACCCAACCTACGTTAAGCCTGGCCTAGCCTGGCCTACACTAAAAAGTTAAGTGGGCTTAGGCTAATAAGAAACCCTTTTTAACAAGTAGGCCATTGGCTAATTTTATCAAGCCTGGCCTAAAGCCTTGTAGGCTGGCCTATTTAACTTTTTAAAATAAAATAAAATAATATATTTATTTTAGGTGGCAATCAGTACCAACCCTAAATTATTTTGTGCAATGCCGCTTCTCCCTTCTCTGAACTTCGTCATTTTTAATGCTCACTAGTGAAATTTATATCTCGTGTAAAAAAATGCAGCAATTTATGAACACGTTAATGACTTGTAATGTCAAGCAAATATTTTTAAAATTGTTAAAAATATTTTTAATTTTTTTTAAAATATTTAAAAATATATCACTGGGGAGGCCTACAAGACCTGTAGGCCATATAAGGCTCTCTAATTTTTAAAAATAGGACAGGCTTGGCCTATAAATAAAGCCTTTAGTATGCCAATAGGCCAGATAGGCTGAATGTTTTTTTACGTAGGCTTAGGCCATGAAGGCCAAAGCCCGGCTCAGCCTGGCCCATTTACACCCCTACCTAGAAGTCACACATGTGTAATGTGTAACCGTCTATGGCTTTAACCCTGGGGTTACACAAGGATGATATGATGATGCTATGTTTATGTTGTATGTCTATATTATATGCTTTATATCTGACTTGTCATGCAGAAAGTGGGCTCAGGGGTTAGAGGATCCTCTATGAACCTTGAGCTTACTGAGATGTTGTTATCTCACCCCGTTTGGGGACATCATTTCAGGTACCCAGAGTAGTGGTGATGCTTCTAGGGGAAAGGCCCTCGCATTGGAGTAGTTGATGATGTAGCTGATGATTTTATATTATGTTTAGATTTGATGTTGACATGTAGACTTGTTAACATGCTTAATTATTTTATGGAGATTATTGTATGTATTTATTTAGGCTCATGATTGTATTCTTAGAGCCATAGATTATTTACTGATGCTTTTATACTGTGAATTAATATAGACTTGATGCATGTATTCAGTTAATTTGGGCATGGAGCCTTATTATTTGTATTGACCCATTGAGGGGATTGCAATCTGTGTAGGATTTGCAAGCTACCTGTTTAAATTATTGTATCAATTAGGTGATATGTATGTGTGGGACCATGTTCCCAATTATCCGAAATACAGCATTATGCTGTCCGTGAGACTCCGTCAGGAATGACACTTGATGTCATATCTTGATGGTCAATGGCCACTAATATTGGCTCATAGGAGTAATTAGTATATGTATGTTTAGATTTACGCTTTCGCAGTATCTCACGTGAACGTTTTTAGAAATGTTTTTATAAAAAAGTTTTGGAAAAAGTTTACTCGTATTTTTGTAAAACGTGTTAGTATTCTTTTAAAATAAAGCCTTCCACTGTGAATGTTAAATATCATGTATGTTAACAACCAGAGTACTACGGGGTTTTACAACCACCAATACACCCGAGATTTTCCTAGAGTGCTACTCAACGGATAACAACTCCATGACCCCAAGTCAACTAGAACTCCCTCATGGAGACCTATCCAATAAAAGTCCATAACGCCCGAAGGTAACTATCTACTGGCCAGAGATACGGTACATCCTATGTACCCATTATATATACTTATGCATGAGCATGTTATAATTACACTATTAACATACAACCTCTAACCACTACCCCAAGGGGCATGGTGGAGCACACACAGGGATTAACCCCAGTACTAAGGGATTACCTTATTAAAGCTCCCCCTCTAAGTAGCTCCAATGCAAAATACAACTGAGCTTGGTCCAACCAGAAATTGCTACACACAGGTCATTCCCATAACAATTAGAACCACATAAAACCATACACTTGGTTATTCAAGCATTCATGTAATTTGACATAAACACTTACCACAATCCTTTTGGTCTAGGACCAAAGGCAATCCACCAAGCTCACCTTTCAAAGCTCACGTCCGTGGGCGGCAACCTACAATGACCACACAAGAATCATCAATCCAATGGTGCAACCAAGTCAAAATACAAAGCACCACACCCCCACATACACACTTATAGGTTCGGCCACAATGGCAAAAAATACATAGTCATGTTAATTTTATTACAACATACCAATGATTTTCCAAGCTCCTAACAACATCATTTTAAGTCCCCAACTTCATTAAGTTACCACTCACCTCAAGTTTCCCAATTTTCCTCTTTTAGGCCAATTTCAACACTTAGGCATATCCAATGATTCCACTTCCAATCCACATGCATCACAACAACACATAACCTATTTAAACTTGGCTCACAACCACACAACACCAATTGCATGAATTTTACAACATCCATCCTTATTTCTTTCCATTTGGCCGAAATCTACATGCATGTATACCAAAGGATTTTTAATTCAATTCAACACTTTCACGCAGCATACAATCCTATAATTAACTCATACAACTACTCCACAACTCAATTATACAATTCCAACACAATTCCAATTCACAAAGTCTTGCATTTCCATAATAAAATTTGCCTAAGTTACCATAATTTTCACCAATAATTTTTATGAACGCAATCATCATAAAACATCATTCTAAGACACTTTTATCTAATACATATTTTTAATTTGAGGTCCCCAACCACATCAATCCATACTAGCATGCTCTAGGTTCATGAAAATCAATCCAACAATTTATCCAATGAAATATGTTGAAACTTACCAAGGATTAGGGCCTATGACTCCTCCACACAATACCCAAGCAATGGTTGATCAATTAACACCAAGAACACCAATTTTTCCACACAAATTCGTGGCAATGGGTCCCAAATTTCTCTCAAACTAGAGGGTTTCAAGGCTTGAAAATAGTATGGTTGGGTTTGGATGGTTGTTTACTTAAAGTTTCATGTGGTGGAAGTTGGATTTTGGTGGTTAAATCACCAAGAACAAGGCAAGCCAAATTTCTTTCCTTCCTATGTCTATGGCCGCGGGTTTGGAGCTGTGTGGGGAGAGAGAAGAGAGTGAATAGTGCCTTGGGCATATGTGGCTTAAGTCCACTTAAGTGGGTGGGTCCCACCGCCACCTCACGCGATTCAAATTAATTCAAATCTTCCGCTTAATCCACTAAACGTCCATTAATTTCTAGACTAGTTAGAAACTTCAATTTTTAACATTCACCAATGTCCTTTAATTACCTTTCACCAGATGAATCCGAAGTTTTTCGATCGATTGGTGAAATCACAGTTTTAAGTTGTTATGTGCACCGTGGGCACGCTTTCCCAAAAACCCTAATTTCAATCAATTTTCATCAGGAATCATAATTCTTAATATTATGTACCATTTATAACTTATTCCCAAGCCTAGAGCTTAAAATTCATTCAGCAGCTTTTCGGAGCAACTGTACCGCTGTATTCTTACCCGAAAAAATATTATTCATTAAATTTCCAGAAACTTGCCTAACCACTCAATTTTTCATTATGGATCCATTTCCAGGGTTAGTTTTTTCATTTGAGACCTTCTACTCACATTTCATTTCCTAGGGTTACGTGTTTGGCAATTTACCGTTTTACCCTTTTTACATATTTTTGTTCTGAATTAAGGATTTTCACTAATCCTACCCTTTAACCCCATATTTAACCATAATTATGTGTTTTAGAATTACGAGGTGTTATACCTTTCATACCACATCTATGGCAGATATTATCTTTACCCCTTGAAGAGTTACTTTGAGGACCCTTGTTCTCTTGTTTATTTCCATAGTGGTGTTGATAAATATTTGGCCCATTTCCTCGTCCACGTCCACAACCTCTTCCATGGCCACGACTGCGACTATAATTTTGTCTTATTTCAAAATTATTATGATTTGCTACATTCACTTTAGGGAATGGAGCAGATCCAGTGGGACGAGCTTCATGATTTTTCATTAATAACTCATTATTTTGTTCAGCCACAATAAGACATGATATCAATTCGGAATATTTCTTAAACCCCTTTTCACGATACTGTTGTTGCAATAACACATTTGGAGCGTGAAAAGTGGAAAATGTTTTTTCCAGTAAGTCCTCATTAGTAATATTTTCTCCACATACCTTTAACTGAGAACTAATTTTAAAAATTGCAGAATTGTACTCGCTTACAGATTTGAAATCTTGCAATCTCAAATGCATCCAATCATAGCGAGCTTTAGGCAAAATGATCGTCTTTTGTTGGTCGTATCTTTCTTTTAAATTATTCCATAATTCAAGTGGATCTTTCACAGTCAAATATTCAGCCTTTAATCCTTCATGGAGATGATGACAAAGGAAAATCATGGCTTTTGCCTTATCTTGATTGAATGCTTCCTTTTCTTTCATAATTGTATCCCCCAAGACCTTTAGCATCAAGGTGGATTTCAGCATCAAGGAATCATGCCAAATATTTTTTGCCTATTATATCAAGTGCAGCAAATTCTAGTTTTGCAAGATTTGATGTTGTCTAATATAAAAGGAAAAGAAGGGTTAAAATAAATTCTATTTTGTACACAAGGTGTATAACATGTATAAATAAGACAATATTTGGTACAATAATGTTTGAAATATTCTAATAAAGTAACCTTATATCATAAATTTGAAGTAACAATTTCATTAATGCTGAAATAAAATGGTAACTTTAAATTATGAATGTAATAATATTCCGTATGAATGAATGCTGAAATGGTTTCAAATTCAAATCACTTTATAACATTTTTTTAAACATTAGTTTTAAATCATTTTAATTGCCATTAATTCCTTACATATTAAAATCACAATCATAATGAAGATCACAATTATAAACATTAACATATTTATAGAAAATGTACTAATAGGTTTATAGAGATTATATGTACAAACAGATAACAATTAAAAGAAAAATATTGTAAAGTTGAGACGACACATACCGTACAATGCAACACAATCGGTTGAATCATATCACAATTTTTTTTATGATCCAATTTGTTGAATAATTTTGTAAAGTCGAGAAAAAATAATAATAATATAAACACATCGTAAAGTGATTGCTTTATCAACACTAATAACCACTAACAAAAAAAAATAGTTATACTAATAACCACAAGATCGTAAAGCAGAATCTTATGTATATGTATAGTGATTGCTTTTTGAGAAATCAAATTAAATAAAGCATAATAATGAAAGATGCAACATAAAAAAAGAGAGTAAATACTAATTTGGGTCCCTAACAAAAAAAACAGTTCCCACTTTAGTCCCTTACAAAAAAAATAGTCTCGAGATCCCTAAAAAAGACAAACTGATCCCACGTTAGTCCTTCCGACAATCAGACTCCCACGACGTTAGTAACGTCGCTGAGGTGTCATGTTAACTCTGAGTCACATGTCACGTAGGATACGTTGTGGGTCCCTTTTGAGTCCTCAACAAAAAAAAGATGACCATTATGATACTCCAAGTGTCTATGTTAAAATATATGCTTTATTAAAATCATCGCTCTTCAACACTGTTCATTGTCTTCCCAGCTTCTTCTCTCTCTTCCAGCTTCTTCTCTTTTTCTTCTTCCTCCTTGGATCCAATGAAGAGCCTCTCTTTTTCTCCTTCGATCTCCCCAGAGCCAACGCCGTCCATCATCAGCTAATGAGGTTCACCAAACTGAGAAATACAATGGAAGACACCCTATAAACAAAAAAGTTGCAAGGTTCACCGAACTGTCTCCTGAACTCTTGGAAACTTTAATTAGGCATCTCTAATGAGGTTTATCCCCCAACTTATGCAACAAATAAAAGAAAAGGAAGAGAAAAAGCCTGCATATTACTATTCTCCAACGTTAACAACCAAAAAATATCACTAAGTGCTTCCCAGTATAGTATAAATACTATCACTCTATAAAAGCCAATTGACAGTAATGTTTCCAAGCCATGCAAACAGAGGGATCTGAGCCAAAGCGATAAAGAGCAAGAGGTAGTGGTGTCTGCTTTAATCATAACTCTTGACCCCTTTTTCAGTAAACATTTCAAACATAAGAATTTCACTTTCCTCCCACAAAATAATAAGTAATGAACTAAATATTATCCTAAGGATATAAAAACACACAAATATTATAATTATATGTATAATAAGCATTCTCCTTCGTCTCCTCTTTCATTATCTTTATTCCTTAAATTTTCAATATCTCACATTAGAGAACATCGCACTTGTTTGCAACAGCCATAAGCACAATGGAATGTTCTCATATTTGGGAATTAGGTTTTTGACTATTCTTTGTGTGTGCAATAACTCAAAACACAATAGTTCAATGGACCTTCATATTCCATAATTATAGTCCTATTATTCATTTGATTTTATGATTGTTACTTTCAAGGGTTAAATGTTTGTCCTTTTAAAGGACACAAATTGTGTCCTTTTAGTTTTTAACACCATGTCTTACCTGTAAGACATAGTTATAATATGAAAAGTTAATTTTTTCTCTCTCCACGTCAGCTGAAGTGACTGAGGAAATAGAAAAAAAAGAAGAAGCAATTTTTCATATTATAACTATGTTTTACCGGTAAAATATAGCGTCAAAAAGGATACAACCTTGTGTCCTTTAAAAGGACAAACCTTTTTTCCTACTTTTAATTGGGTTTATTTGGTTTAGTTGGGTCTAAATTTTGAAATAGGTCAATTAATCATTTTTGTGATTAAGTTTAGAATAAATAGGAGTAAGAATAATAGGAGTAAGAATAAATAACATAACTGATTAGAATAAAGCAGGAAAAAAACAAATATACAGGATAAAAAATAAAAAAGGTAAAACACAAAAATAACTATACTATACGTGTTCCTTATTATTTGTTTGCATTTAGATGGTTTGTTGTTACTTTGTATTGAGTATTTGATTTTCTATTTAGGTGATGCAAAATTATAATTTTTACCTTAGTTAATTATAATAATTATATAATAAGTAAAAAAAAAAAGCAGGTGCCAACGCACCTGCTGGCTTGGAAGTGGCTACGCCACTGTATAACAGCCTATTCCCGACCATCACACTTTTATTTGGACTTTACATTAGGCTTGGCAAAAATGAGCCAATCCATCGGGTTAGCTTGTAATCCGGCTAAAATAAGTCGGATTGGGTTAGGAAATAATGAGTTAGTAACTCGAGTCAGCCCGACTCGTTTCAGCTCGAAAAAATCGAGCCAACCCACAGGTCAAACGGGTTTGGCTCACGGGTTATGGTTTTTTTTAATATAAAAGTATAAAAATTAATGAAGGTAAAGTGGAAAGCTAAAACCTAAAATCCCAATTCCATAAACCCAAACGAAAATACCCTACAGCTGCCAATAAGTCCAAAACCCTGCATTAAGGATCTTTTTTATAGTATGTGTGACAGTGTGAATGTGGTGCCAACTGCCAATAAGTTCAAGTCCAAATGCAAAAGATATTTTCTATGGTTTATCTATATAATGTATGTATTGAATGAATTAATAATTTAGAAAAAAAAATTAGAAGTTATAGCATCAATGAATTTTTTTTTACATTTTTTCAAGTCAATCCGCGAGCCAACCCTAACCCGACTTGGGTCGGGTTGGGTTGAGTTTTCTAGCTCGTTTACTTTTCGAGCCAACCCTAACTCGTCTCATTTTTTTCGGATTGAACGAGGGTTAGGTCGGGTTGAGCCGGGTTGGCCTATTTTGCCAACCCTACTTTACATACATATAGTGGCGGAGCCAAACTCTAATTTTTTTTTAATTTTATTTAATTCATATTATAATATATTTAAATTATATTAAATTTAGAGCACCTGAGCAGACACTGTTAAGAAGAGTTATAATTTTCTTAAATATTTTTTAATTTTACTGAAAATAATTTTTTATATATATATAAATGAAAATTGAACACATAACCTAATACAACTTACCCAAATCTTTCATCAAAAATATTTTAAGTTTTAGATAGGGCTAAATTACAAATTGTAACCCGGGCCAAATTACAATTTTAATCCATGCCAAATTATAATTAATTTTATATTTATATATATTAAGTACAATTTGTTAAAATTTTAGCCCGGATCGATGTCAGACCTAGACTATACGTGGCTCTGCCGCTGCACTCATAGCTTTTATAAATATATAAATGGCTAAACCTCTCATGTACATATTCTGAATTCACTGTTCTTTTATTTATTACTATGCACACACCCTACACCTTTGGCTATATGCCAATATTATTATTATGCACATGAATTCGTTACCTCTTGCGGTGTCTCTTTTATAAACTCCCGCGAGCGTACTGATCCAAGATACAAATATCAACCTTCGGTTGGATATTCCGATCCTCAAAGATTGAACAATTTTTTTTCTTACAAAAAGAGAAGTTTGTAATCTTACTCAATTTTATTCATGAAGTTTGTCTATTGAGTAAATTTTAGTAAATAAAGTAAAACAAACTAAAAGCATTTTATCAACGGAAACAAAAAATCTCAATCTTAAAGATTGTTTAAACACACTCCATGATGTTAACGAATATTTGTACTCAAATTTAAGCTTAATTTAAATTCAAATTACACATTTTCAACTTATATTCAAGATTTCGTTGAGCTTTCAAAATGTCTCAAGTTATTTTTTCTGTTTTAAGGAAAATTAATAGAGATTAATATTTCACCTGCCACAAAAATATGGTGTTTTGGGAAAAAATGTAAGATGATTTAGTATAATACATATATATATATATATATATATATATATATATATATATATGTATGTATATATATACATACACACACACATATATATATATATACCGGGATAAGATCTTTTGTCATTGGCGTCAAATTTAAAGTTTGACACATCATCTGAGAGCCGTTAGATCAAAAAAGATCATTGAAAATCACGACGACTGTAACAACTTGTTGTACACCGGTATTGTTAACATTAATTATGATATTAAGCGCAGTTACAATCACAGCAATTCATTTATAAAAATACGAGCAAATTTTTTCTGTTTATTACGTAAGCATTTAAAACAATAAAAAGCGTAATAAATAAAAGCTGTGCTGTAAAATCTTTGCGGAATAATTATTTAAACTACTTTTATAATTTATTTTACATCTCTCAAGCCACCAAGGGGTTTCCATAAACCCACTTAGTCAAAATCTCACTTTTACATTTTCTACCTATCCGAACATGGTTATCTCTTTAATTTTCTGCGTACAAACCGCATATAAAAAGTCTCCCATATTTTAGTATGTTATTCTAGACTTAATTACCTTTCTAGAAAGCTATCACACGAGTCATAAAGTTCTCGTTTGCTCCGGATATCGCCGTTTGAATTTTGACAAGCAAATCTGCCAGCCAACCCCAAAACAGCTCCAAACATCCTTCACTCAATCAATTACTGCAGAAAATAAAATTAACAAAATCCTCTCAAATTTTTATACAACAAACTAGACACCTCAAGCTTCAAGTAGATATATCATACACCTAATTTGACCAAGGAAATAAGCGGAAATAAATTTCCCAATTTCGGTCCAGAACTGCCCAATGTGCAGTAGCCCACTGTACAGTCCGAGTTCACTGCCCTCTCCAGGCCGAATACCATCCCATAATTTCTTCAAATTTTAATACAAGATAGAGGACATCTCAAGCTTCAAAATAGCGTATGGAACGTCCCTATCAAATCTCTGTGGAGGGAGATATGCTCTCCCAAAGTTAGCCTAAATTCTGCAAATTTCTAGAAAATTCGCCAGAGTTTCTTTTGTTTTTCCAATAATCCCCAAGTTTGCACAAGTGATCTATGACCTCAAAATGTACCTAATAATCATTGGGTGGCACACACAAGGACCAACAATGCCTTGGGGCTCTTACAACCTATCATAGTTTATATTGAATTACTTAAATCATATCACATTGCTTACTTTGTTAATACTTAACACATTTCAATCATCAAGGTCAATTTGCATGCATTTTCTAAACATACACATAATCATAATCCTAAAATAGGCCTATTACCCTTTCATCATATTACATGCTTCCATATTACATCAAGTATTCATGTACAAATCACAACTTCCAAATGAAATATTACACTTTACAAACCATAATCTTTAAATACAACATAATGAATAACCTCAAAATGACATATGTAACTAAACTTACGCAAAAATGACATGAACAAATATGACAATAAATCTCCTCCTACATCCATATGCAATGTTTATGCCCTAAGTCTAGCCTAGGCCCAATGGCCACCAAAATGCAAAATAAATACTCTTATGTCTCAGTCATCCTACGGGCTTCTTGCCCACCGCTCCTGCACCACTGCTACCTCCTGAAATAAAGCCCCCAAGACGGGGTGAGATATACGAATATATCTCAGTAACCCAGAGGTTCTAGAGAATACTTCGCCCAATGGCTCACTTCGATGCATATAAATAATATAACATAACATCTTTAAAACGGGATAAAGCAAGGGATTTAGAGAAATAGGGGAGCATAGGGATACAACATACGACGAAGCTGGAATGGTCAATGCCAAAACCACGCCACGTCTAGCCTATTGGCCTCGGCATATAAGCCTACGGGTCTCAACCAAGGCATGTTCCCAGAACATCAAACCAAGGCACCTTCTATCCAATACCACCCGAGACTTCCTAGTGTGCTCCTATCCGGATCACACACCACGGCCCTAGGTCAACTGGAACTCCTTCACGGAGACCTATCCAGTGGAAGTCCATAACGCCCGAAGGCAACACGTCTACTGGCCAGAGACACGGTACATCCTATGTACCAACACACATACTATAGCATGAACATGTTATCCTACATTACTTACATACACTTCCTACCATCACCCTCAACGGGCATGGTGGAACACACAAGGGGATCAAGCCCCAGTACCAAGAGGTTACCTGTATAGTCCTCTCCACGTAGCTCCAATGCAATCTATATTCCGAGCTCATTACACAACAGAAATGCCTACACAGAAGAGATTCCCAATCAATTACCACTCATACAAACACATGCAAGTTATTAACTCTACAAGCATGGTTCCATAATACTCACCACAATCCCACTTGGTCCGAGACCAAGGGCAACCCACCGAGCTCACGGTTCAGGGTTCAAATCCATGTACGGCAACCTACAATGACCATGTATAGATCATCAACACACGTCAATTCTATCAAAATCCAAAAACATCAAAATCATCCCCCACACCTAGGTAGGTTCAGCCATTATAGTGTATTTTTACAAATTATTTTTTCTAAATTTTCTTTTCATTTTTCTTAGGCACCCCAAGGTTACCAAAAGGCCATATTAGGCGCCACTTTTCATTTTATACCATTCTAACCTCATTTTGCCCAACTATCTCCTTCTAGGAACAATACACAATTCAACACCTCCATTATTTTTCCATTGATTTTCAAACTCTCCAACCATCACACAACCCTTCTAATTACCATACAATACACAACACATCATCCAAATAATTTTACAACGTCTCATTCCTCTCTTTTCCTCTCTAGGCCGAAATCACCATAGGTGCACTCCAAGGGATTTTCAATCCAATTCAATTATTCCACACCTCACACAATCCTATTATAACATCATACAATCATACAACAATCCAATTTCACAATCCTAACAACAATCCAAAACACAAAGTCATGGCATCATCCAAAATTTTCTAAGTTAAAATCACATTTTCACCAGTAATTTTTATTTCATTTATAGCTGTAACACATCATTCTAAGACATAATCATCTAATACACATTTTCCATTTGAGCTCTCTGACAACACAAATCATCCAAAGCCCCTTTAGGGTTCATGAAAATAAATCATTCAATCCAACCATTAAAAGTGTTGAAACTTACCCACAAATATGTCACAAAGGCTACTCCAATTGATCCTTAAGCAAAGCTTGAGCAACACCAACAAAACCCCAATTTTTCTCCCCAAATTTGTGGTTGTCTTTGCATCTTTTCTTACTATAGAGAGGGTTTCAAGGGAAACTAATCGGTGGAATGGGTTCGGGTGGTGGTTTCCATCAAATTTCAAGACAAAAATCACTCGATTCGGTTAAGATTTGATGAAGTTATGGAGGGAAGAAATCAAAACTCAAATGGACAAAGGGGGGGTTGTCACGGTTTTTGAAGGGAGAAGGGAAAGAGAGTGATGATGAATAGGACATGTGCTTAGGTGTCTTGAGTGGTTTAAGTGAGGTGGGCCCCACCGCCACCTCACGCGATTTCAAACTAACTTGAATTTTCCTTCCGATTCCGCTAAACGTCTATAAATTCACAACCTATTTAGAAACTCTAATTTTTAACATTCACCATTGTCCTTTAATTACCCTTGATCAGATGAATCTTGAGTTTTCCAGTCGTTCAGAAAAAATGTTGTTTTAAGCTGTTACGCGCGTCGTAGGTATGCTTTCCCAAACTTACTTATTTCCATCAATTTTCATCAAAAATCATATTTCCTAGTTCTATATACCATTTATAACTTGTATTCAAAAATTAGAGCTCAAAACTTAATCGGCACACTTTACGGTGCAATCGTATCGCGATATTTTTACCTGGTAAAAACACTATTCACTGAATTTTCTGAAACTTGACTATCCACTCAATTTTTTGTTCTGAATCCATTTCCAGGATTATTTTCATCATTTGAGACCTTCTACTCAATTTTACCTTCCTAGGGTTGTGTGTTTGGCTATTTACCGTTTTACCTTTTCTTTGTCTTTTAGCCTAATTTCTAAGATTTTCACTAATCCATTCCTTTAATTCTCATTTAATATATTAATACATGATTTATAAGTGTGATGTGTTATAACGACGTTAACGATATCAACCTTGAATGAATAGGAATATAGGATCTACATCATCACTTTGATTCACACACACATTCAATCATTAGTATTTTTTTTTTCCTTAAAAAAAGTTTGTAATCTTAATCAATTTTAACCATGACGTTTGATTCAGTTGACAAATCAAATTTTATGTAGAAAATAAATTATAAACATTTTATTTGCTAAAGCAAAAAAGGAAAATCTTAATTTTAAAGGTTGGTTAAACACACTTTATGATCTTAATTTTTTTTTTTTTACTAAATTTTATGCTTAATATAAATTCAAATTAAACATTTTCAGCTAAACTATAATCATGTTTTAGTAGAGATTTGAGAATTCAACAAATTTTTTTCTTTTTCGTTTTGTTTGTGTTGTTATCTTTTATAAAAAGTTAATATCAAGGTAAATATCTTATATTAGCCTTACCAAAAAATAAAAAAAAAATTATATTCGCGAATACTTTAACATTTATCTATGCGGTTACACATTCATTTTTATACTTTCAGTGAAGAAGAAATAATGATAAAAATTTGCCTCGAAACAACTCTAAATATTTATAATATATTTTTTGACAATTATTTATAATTTTTATTGATTCAATTACATAAAACTAAAATAGAAATTATTTAAGGGTTCATTTTTTCTGCAGTTACTGCAGATAAATTATCTGCAGTAAGCCAATACGACGTCGTTTTGGGGCAGAAATCATGGTGTTTATGTAATTTTAATTTATTTCAGGGTTATAATAGTCTTTATATTTATAATTTTTTAAGATTCCAAAACCAAAACAACGTCGTTTTGAGAATAAATGCAGACAACTTATCTGCATTAACTGTGGAAACATTTTTCCCATTATTTAATATGTAAATATAAACTTTGGGAAAAATGTTTCTGCAGTTACTGCAGATAAGCTATCTGCATTTATTCCCAAAATGACGTCGTTTTGGTATTGAAATTTTAAAAAATTATAAATATATAGACTATTATAATCCTGAAATAAATTAAAATTACAAAAAGACCATGATTTCCGCCTCAAAATGACGCCGTATTGGGCTTACCGCAGATAACTTATCTGCAGTAACTGCAGAAAAGCGAACCCATAAACTTTTATCACATGATACATGATAATACAAACATATTGAAAAATATCAAAGAATGTATTTTTACTTTGGTAGGTTTGATTATTCCAATACAATTTGCATATGTCATTCATATAAAGCATGCTTCTTTTATCATGAAATCCACATGGAAATATTTACATTAAGAAATGGAGAGATATCATCTTTTGACTCCGGTGTAAGATTAATAAGTCTTATTTCTCATTTTTATTATTGATTTCAGTCAATATAACGGTTATAGTTTATTTATTTTTATTTATTTATTAATTATTATTTCAAATAAAATATAATCATTAGATGGATGAAAATCAACAAATGAGATAAGGAGTAAGATTTATTAATCGCATACTAGAGTCAAAAGACCCTCCCTCTAAGAATTATCTCCTTTTCATTTAGACTAAATAATTTTTTTTGAGACATTTCAATCGATTCATCGCTTCGTGACTAATTTGATTCGGGACAGGTCCCTGGAGTAAGGCTTTAAATCCCTCTCAAAGAAGGTACTAGGAGGATCAAACAGATACTCTCTCACCACCTGCTCAGTTCTCTAGCGCCAATTTAACCATCATCATTTGTTGATTAAATAAATTTTCAATCACTCTTTCATTTTATCTTTTTAGTTGAGAGATTATTTCATTTTCTAAATTTATGACCCCAAAAAATGATATAGCTTTTACGAAAGAAATAAAAAAATTCACTTCAATTTTAAAGTTATGATCTCTTTATAGTTTATAAATAAGGGAGAAATATTTTTGTTTTTGCTACAATTTTTTTTTTTTGCCACACACATAAAAGTGAGCGAGTTCCATTGTAAAATAGAAGAAAAAGAAAAAATTAATGAGACCCACTCAATTTTACATTAGGGTAGCAAAGAAAATTTTTCTGCGATAAATATAAAAACGATAAACCTATAAGGCCATATCCAGGTTTTGTTTGTCTTATTTTTAGTTATTATGTGATTAATTAACATGTGAAGCTTAACAACAAAAAATTCCTCTTCAGAAATCAGATCGCAAGCAAGCTTGAGCATTTCTTGCTTAATCCAAGGATACAGTTTCAGTCTGAAGTCCACCTGCTGAGAATGTCCAATAAATTTGTTTCTAAGTTAACTTTGCTACTTAACACCTAAATGTTTTTCTTTTTCTTTTTCCATACAAACAAACAAAAGCAAAAGAATCATTCGAAGTATGAACAGCAAAGCATGTATTTTGTTCAAAACAACAAGTTTTGTTATCAGCAAAATAAAGAAGGGAAAAATGTTTCTGCAAACAAAGTTAAAGTCTTACAAATTAAAATATGCAAAAAATTAAAAATGTTGTAGAAAATAAAAAGTAAAAGGATAGAAAAGATGGTGTTGGCTCTTCAATATTATCCATATCTTCTTCTTTTGCCTTCCTCTTGTTTTCTCATCTCTTTTTCTTCCTCCATCACTTCATCTCTTCTTCCATCTCCGTCTTCTTTATCTCTTCCTTTTCAGTCTCTACAATTAGGGATGTGCATGGGTCGAACCGAACCGAATTTTTTGAAAAACCGAACAGAATTGGTTTAATTGGTTCGGTTCAAAAATGGTTCGGTTCGGTTCAAAACTAGTTCAGTTCGGAAGTGGTTCGGTTCGGTTCGGTTTGAAAAAATTCGATTCGATTCGAAATCGGTTCGGGTCAACCTTATTTTGAAAAGAAAAAAATTTAAAAAATAAAGTTATAAAAATCAATTTGATTCAGTTCGAAAACGGTTCGGTTCGGTTCGGAAATGGTTCATTCTTAAACCAGTTCTAAAAATCAGTTCGGTTCATGAACTGATTTTTAAAAACCGATTATTTTAAGTGCAGTTCAGTTTGGTTCATTGTTCGGTTCGGTTTTTTGGTTATTTTGCACACCCTTATCCGCAACCTGGAAATTATGTTCTTGAGTTGAGCTTAAGGGAACTATCTTTGTAGCTCCAATAGCACATCGAACATCACATCAGTATGATTGTTCACTCCCTGTCTTAGTGCATCTTTCTCCTCCACGTCATCTTTGACATGTCATTCCACCTCCATCATTCTCAGCCTCCGTTCCTTGCTGAACTCTTGTAGATATTTTTCGTGGGCCTTCCACGTTTCTTCAAAAAAATTCCTTCTATTATGGATATGAATATCATATCCCAACTACTCACCTAAGAATCTATTAAGAGATAGATTCACGAGTATCTTAACAACATTAAACAGTCAAAGTACACAAGATAAGGGCCACATCCCAACAGAAAGGGAGTTGAACCCTAATGCAACCTGGGAAGCTCAAAAGGCACAAGCCTGGGAAGGTAATCCTTATAAATAAGAGCCTAAGGACCCCAGGTACACACTTTTGAACCTATTTACTAATACTGCCCACACTGTGCACACACCCACCCCTTGGCTATGAGCCTATTGCTTGTACGCAGTGATTGGGACCTCGGCTATAAGCCTAGTATATATCTGATTATACACTATCACTGAGCGCATACCTTACGGTATAGTAATACGGTCTATCCAGGACCGAACATTGGCGCCCTCTTTGGGAAACGATAAATTTTGATTCCCATTCCACGATGGCGAACACCCATTCGACGTCTAGCACTGCCCAAATGCCGCCACATCAATCCCAGCCTCAGCCTTATGGCATGCCTCCACACCAACCTGCATTGGAGCAGCTCCAATCAGCCGCGACCCCTGTGCTGGTAGAGCCCCAGGTCGGCATTCAATGACTGCCCTCCAGAACCCAGCCCAACACGACAGCGGGCCCAGTGCGTCCACCTCCACATAATGAGCAACCCAGGGACATAACCATTGTGGCCATGAATGCGATCCTTCAAAGGATGCAGGAGATGGAGAACAGATTCCTGGCTTAACAAGGGCTGAATGCCCAGAGGATGGAGGCACTGGAGGCTGAGCTGCGAAATCAAAACCTTGCGGGACGAGCTGGAGGAGCAGGCCAAGCTGGGGGAACATGCCGAGGTGGAAGCATAGGCTAGGCTAATGGGTCGCAACATCAAAACGCGGCCACGGTAGAAGGAAATATGCTGAAACCCCGCCACGACAACCACCAGGAGGGCGGAGGACCAGTCAACAACCAAGGAGATAATTATCTCCTTAATGAGGATGCTAACTTTCGGCAAGCTCCAAGAGTATGAAATGGAGCTAAATAGAATAACCTTGAAGGAACAAGCCATCAAGAAAAGTAAGGGAATTTCCTTGAAAGCCTCAATACCAAGCAAAGAGAAGGATGAGGAAAAAAAAGATGGAGATTCCGAAAATGGTCTTGATGAAGATGAGATGAGTCTCTGCGTAAAGAAGTATGGAAAATTCTTCAAGAAGAATTTCTCAAAGAAATCCACATTTCCTCCTAGAAGATCTAAAGATGAAGGATCCTCACAACTCACCATCACTTGCTTTGAATGTGGAAAAATCGGTCACTACAAATCGGATTGTCCAAATGCTCAAAAGAAAGACAAATATGAAAAGAAGCAAGGCAAGGATAGAAGGAACTTCAAGAAGGCTTATCTTGCTTGGGATGACGAATCTAGTTCTTCCGATGATGACTCCAAGGAAGAAGCAAACCTATGCTTCATGCAAGATGGGAGACCACCGAAGAAATCAAGCAAAGGAACTCAACATATATGTCTGATGGCAAATGAGGACAAAAATGAATCCGAAACCGAGGTAAACTCATCTTGCTCTACTATTTCCCCTTCATATGATGAGTTATCTGACATGTTTGAAGAAATGCATAATGAAACACTAATACATGTTAAAACTATTAGAGCATCAAGAAAAACTATTAGTTCTTTGGAAAAACAAATTGCGTCTTTAGAAAAGGAAGTAAAAGAGTTGAAGGATGAAAATGAAACTCTCAAATTACTTGATGCTAGCATTAGTTGTATCAAATGCCTATCTTCAAATGATCATGCATCTTCATCATCATGTACATCATGCAAAGATCTAAACAATGAAATTGATGATTTAAATGAAATTCTAAGCAAATTCACATGTGGAAGAGATAACTTAAATGTGTTGCTTGGTAAACAAAGATGCATGTTCAACAAATCCGGTTTAGGCTTTGACACTAGCACACAAGAAAAATCATATAAATTTTTTTTCATTTCGCCATCCTACATGACAAGTAGCCCATTCATTAAATGTTTTCATTGTGGTGGAAAAGGTCATAGTGCATCCACATGTAAAGTTAGAAAGAATGGTATTATTTGGCAAAAGAAAGTGTGGGTTCCTAAGAGAACTAAGCCCAAGACTAACACACAAGGACCCAACAAAGTTTGGGTACCAAAGATTAAATCTTGACCTTGTGATGTAGGTTTGCTTGAAGGTTAAAAGCTCGAAGTGGTACTTGGATAGTGGTTGCTCAAGTCACATGACGGGAGATGTAACTAAATTCCAATCATTCACAAAAAAAGAGCATGGACATGTTTCCTATGGAGATAACAACAAAGGAAAGATTCTCGGTATTGGAAATGTTGGTAATTCCTCCTCCGTTTCTATAGAAAATGTTTTACTTGTTGAGGGCCTTAGACATAACTTGCTTAGCATTAGTCAATTATGTGATAAAAATTATAAAATTATTTTTGACTCAACCTCTTGTAAAATTTAGAGTCTAATTGATGAGCAAGTTAAGTTTCTTGGTCATAGAGTGGATAACATTTATATGATAGACTTAGATGGTATGCCTTCAAATGACGATAAATGTTTGATTAGTAAGGAAGGTGACTCTTGGTTATGGCATAGAAGAATAGCACACATTGGCATGGGTCAATTGAGAAAATTGATATCCTTAGACTTAGTGATTGGGTTACCAAAGCTCAAATTTGAAAAAGATAAAGTTTGTGATGCTTGTCAAATGGGAAAACAAGTAAAGGCTTCTTTCAAATCAAAAAATATTGTTTCTACCACAAAGCCTTTACAACTTTTACATATTGATCTTTTTGGACCAACTAGAACCATGAGCTTTGGTGGCAATTACTATGCCTTGGTCATTGTGGATGATTATTCTCGCTATACTTGGACTTTATTTCTTACATATAAAAGCGATGCTTTTAAATCATTCAAGAGACTAGCCAAGCTTATTCAAAATGAACAATCTTCAAATATTGTTTCAATTAGAACCGATCATGGTGGAGAATTTGTAAACCAAGAATTTGAAATCTTTTGTGAAGAAAATGGTATTGAACATAATTTTTCCGCTCCTAGGACTCCACAACAAAATGGGGTTGTAGAAAGGAAAAATCGTGTATTGGAAGAACTTGCTAGAACCATGTTAAATGAAAATAATCTTCCAAAATATTTTTGGGCGGAAACCGTTGGCACCGCGTGTTATGTTATGAACCGTGCTTTAATTAGACCTATTTTGAAGGAAACTCCCTATGAACTTTACAGAGGAAGAAAACCCAATATTTCATATTTTCATGTCTTTGGTTGCAAATGTTTTGTTTTAAATAATGGAAAAGAAAATCTTGGCAAATTTGACTCTAAAGCCGATGAAGGCATATTTCTAGGATATTCACTACAAGTAGATCTTATAGAATCTATAATAAAAGAACAATGGTCATTGAAAAGTCTGTTCATGTTGTATTTAATGAGACTAACAATGTCTTGCCTAGAAAGGAACTTTGTGATGATGATGTTATAGAAAGCATGGAAAACATAAACTTGAATGACAAAGAGGAAGATGAAAGGAAAAAAGAAAAGGAAGCAAACAATGAAGAAACACCAAGTCAACAAACCAATGATGGAAATAATCTACCACAAGATTGGGGAGTAGCTAGAAGACACCCCATTGATGCGGTAATTGGTGATATATCCAAAGGGGTAACTACTAGAAACTCAATTAAAAATATTTGTAATCACTTAGCTTTTGTTTCTCAAATTGAACCTAAGACTATAAATGAAGCAATTATTTATGAGCATTGGTTCTTGGCAATGCAAGAAGAACTAAATCAATTTGAAAGAAATCAAGTTTGGGAACTTGTGCCAAAATCAAATGATTATCCAATAATTGGAACCAAATGGGTCTTTAAAAACAAGCTTGATGAAAATGGTATAATAACTAGAAACAAAGCTAGACTTGTTGCTAAAGGATATAATCAAGAGGAAGGTATTGATTATGATGAAACTTATGCTCCCGTTGCTAGATTAGAGGCTATTAGATTGCTACTTGCATTTGCATGTATAATGGATTTTAAACTCTTTCAAATGGATGTTAAAAGTTCCTTTTTAAATGGATATATTCAAGAAGAAGTATATGTTGATCAACCTCCCGGTTTTGAGGATCATGATTTACCTAACCATGTCTTTAAACTTAAAAAGGCCTTATATGGTTTAAAGCAAGCTCCAAGAGCATGGTATGAAAGATTAAGCAAATTTCTTTTAGAGAAAGGTTTTTCAAGAGGAAAAGTGGACACAACTCTCTTTATAAAGAAGAAAGATGATCATCTATTATTTGCACAAATCTACGTTGATGATATTATCTTTGGTGCCACTAACGTTAATCTTTGTGAAGAGTTTGCTAATCTCATGCAAAGCGAATTTGAGATGTCTATGATGGGAGAGCTAAACTTCTTTATTGGTCTCCAAATAAAGCAACAAAAGGATGGGATATTCATCAATCAAGCTAAATATTGCAAGGAGTTACTCAAAAAATTTGGAATGGACAACTCCAAAGCCATTGATACTCCCACGGGTACATCTTGTTCTTTAGACAAGGATGAAGGAGGTAAATCCATAGAAATTACTAAATATCGAGGTATGATCGGCTCACTTCTTTATTTAACCGCAAGTAGGTCCGATATTATGTTTTGTGTGTGCATGTGTGCTAGATTTCAAGCTAATCCTAAGGAATCACACTTAAGTGCCGTAAAAAGAATTATGAGATATCTTGTAGGCACTTCACACATGGGTTTGTGGTACCCTAAAGGTGCATCATGTGAACTAATAGGTTATTCCTATTTTGCGGGTTGCAAATTGGATAGGAAAAGCACTAGTGGCACCTGCCACTTTCTTGGTTGCTCACTAGTCTCTTAGCATAGCAATAAACAAAATAGTGTAGCATTGTCCACGGCCGAAGCGGAATATGTGGCGGCCGGTAGTTGTTGTGCACAAATTGTATTGATGAAACAACAACTAAAGGACTTTGGGGTTGAACTTGATCACATCCCCATTAGATGTGATAACACTAGTGCCATAAATCTCACCAAGAATCCCATAATGCACTCTAGGACTAAACATATCAATATTAGACATCATTTTATACGAGATCATGTGCAAAACGGTGATTGTGTTTTGGAATTTGTGGAATCCTCAAAACAATTGGCCGACATTTTTACCAAACCCCTCCCAAAAGAAGTGTTTTACAATTTGAGAAGAGAAATTGGTTTACTTGATCCATCATATTTGTAATCATGCATAGGTAGTTTCTTAGCTTGCAAAACATACCTTGATTTTGGTTGCATTGGTATTTTTCTTTTCAAAACTCATAGCCAAATCTAGTTGTTATAAATGCCTCTTGACTTCTTGCTGTAAAATGTATGCCTTGTTTGATTGCATTAAAAGTGCCTTTTCTGGTTATTTTCGCATCTGTCTGAAAATATTCGGATATGATATCCGGATACATATATCCGGATACCATATCTGAATATCCATATCCGGATACGATATCCGGATATTGAATATCCGGATATTGTGAATCAAATATCCGGATATTTGTCGTGCTGGAGCCTTTTTAAGTCAGTGACCATTCATTTCTTTTATTTTTTTAAAACCCTACGCGTTCTCTCTCTCCCTCTCTGTCTGAGCTTACTCCATCCCTCCATTCTCTAACACCGTGACCCTCTCTCTCACTTTCTCCGTATCATCATTTTCGTTGGAGATTCTGCTCTCAGCCACCAGCTCGCGGGTCTCTCTCTCCATCATCCAGCCACATCCTTCCTTGGGTTTCAGGTAGGTCTCTGTCCTCTCTCCTTCATTTTCTTCCGTGTGTGATTGCATTCGGGCATACACGGTTTGGGACAACACCAGTATTTTTCTTTTTTTTATTGGTTGCTTCTGTTTGGCCTCTTTCTTACATTTTTCGTTGCACCCTCACAAGCACCATTGGGACAGCACCATTGGTTTCTTCTGTTTTCCCTCCATGCGTTGGTGATTCTGATCGAGAACGCCGCTCCAAGCGGAGGGCTGACCCTGCTGCCTCTCCCCGTTCAGCTGCCACTTCCAATGCCGCTGCCAATGTTGACCGCTCTGGCTTCGGGTATCTCTTCGATGGGAATGCTGAAGAGATACGTACATTCATTGAGAATTTCTCCATTCGTCCTATCTTGGAGCCAAAGTACTTAGACACTGACTTTCTTGCTGCTCAGGGGTTTGATATCTGCCAGCTTCTTGACGCTATCAACCTTCTTCAGTTTGCTGCTCTTCAATGTTCTTACTATGAGGTGCTTGTTAGAGTATTCTACAAGAACCTCCAGTACTCTCATGGGACTTTACGGTCTCGCGTAAAGGGTGTCAACATTACTGTCACGCCTGATGACTGGGAGGAGCTCGTTGGTTACACCTTTCAGCTGGATGATGAGGATGATGTCATGACCGCTGATGAGCCTCTCACTTTTGATCCACTTCTTAGATTTTTCGTCCTACAACCGGGCAACATTCGTGACCACCATCCTTCGGCCCAGGACTGCTCGGACCAACCTGGTCTGAATCTCAGCAAAGAAGCTGAGTATCTCTGCTCGCATCCTGCTGTATGTGATATCTCACATCATTCTCCCTAGGCATTCAAATCATGCCATTGTTCAGGAGATTGATCTCTTTATTATGTGGGCCATTCGTACTCAACTCCCCATTGACTGGCGCCACACCTTCTGCTGTCAGATGAGAGATGCCTCATATGGTTCCACTACACATCTGCCATACCCTATGCTCATTCAACGTATTATGGAGCTTAAGGGTGTGCCCATGGATGGTGAGGTGCAAAAGAAGCTCAGGCCCGCTCACAACTGCTTTGAAGAAAAGCTGCTGATAAAGACGAACTTCATCTGCTTGCATGGTCAGTGGCAATGGGATGATGAGGCCACATATGGAGATGCCTCAGCTGATCATATGGAGGAGAACTTGCGCACTCCGCAGGCTGCTCATAGGCCAGTCGATCCACCATCTGCTGCTGCGACTCGACTTCCTCCACTGCCTCCTCCACTCACCACTTCTCGAGGCTACACTTCTCATGACGTTATGCTTAATCTTCAGGCCTTAAGTGCGGACGTCTCCGCTCGTCTCTCTCGCATTGAGACCTCACTTTGCCTTGATTCTCCTGCCAGTGGTGCAGGTGACTCTCGTGATGATCTTGATGAGGGAGATGAGGATGATGAGGCCACTACTTCAGATGAGGACACTTCCAGTGATGAGAGCATTCCTTCCGCTTCTGGCTCCGAGGACGACTCTTAGTCTAGGATTGCTTATTGTTGTTTTGTTTCCTAGCTAGACTATGATTTTTTGGACGCTTGTACTCCTTTTGATTGCTATTATGTTCGAGTACTACACGTATCTACTTGATGTATGCATCACTTTTTGCTTAATGATATGCATCGTATTTTCTTTAAGAATTCATTGCACTATCTTCTTACTTGCATACTCATTTCAATATTGGATTGCTTCTTTTTGATATTGTCAAAGGGGGAGAAAGATATACTAAATTGAGAAATATTCAATTAGTCAAGTTGCAAGGTAAATAGGGGGAGATATTGAAAATTAATAATTGAAATAACCTATACCATGAACTAAGGGGGAGTACTATATTTCAAATGAATGAATTTATGCAACACTAACTCTCTTTCTCAATTTAAAGTTTGTCATCATCAAAAAGGGGAGATTGATGAATCAAAGTGATGATGTGGATGCAACGTACACTTAATGATTCCACGTCAACATAGTTTTGATGATAACAAAGAGAAATGATCAAGAACGAAGAAACATCCAAAAAGAAACTCAAGCAAATGTGAAAGCAATGCAAGCACCAAGTCTCAAGCATCAATCCAAGTCCAAAATCTCAAATGGTATATTTATTTAGGACTTAGGAAAAATGTGTAAAGATGTATAGATACAAAGCATTGCATGAGCTCAAGGTCATTCATCACTCATATATTTCAAAAGCATGCATCCTTGAAAGAAAAGTCAAGACAGATGGTTTCATATGTACAATATTGGTTTGGAAGAAGTACCTACGTGAAACAAACTTTTCTAGATAATTTCCATAACCAATAACATGCATTACAAGTCATAAAAACCACTTAGAAAGAGAAGAAACTTAGAATTCGTATAAAAAGGATGCTGCCATGAAATATCCTGATATTTTACTAAGAATATCCGGATATCAATATCCGAATATGTGCCCGATAAATATCAGGATATGTACGGATTACAACGGCTATAAACGGCTATAAACGGCTAGTTTTCATAGTAGGTGTCATTATAAATACCCACATCAGCTGTGATGAACAGTACACGACCCTAGATCATTTATTGAATACTTATTACTCATTCTAGCTCATTATTGCTCATTAATTGCTTACTTTACGCATTGCATACACTTGAGCTCATCTTTCCTTTGAAGCTATGCATCTCTTAGTTCTTCAATTTGTGCAATTTGTACTTTGAGAGTACTTAGCCACTTTTAATCACCTCAATCTTACTTCTTGATTTGAGAAGGGAGTGAACACTATACTTGAGAGGTCACCAAATTCCTACGTAAATTTGGAGTGAAAAATTGTGAGGCATCAAGAGCCCGAAGTCTTGAAAGGTTGTAGAGGTTTGTCAAGCACCCTCAAACTTGATAGTTAGTGAATGAAAAGAATTGATTGAGCGGCTTCAGTCTGGACGTAGGTCACAGTGGTGGTGACCGAACCAGGATATATCTAGTTTGCAATTTCTCTAACCCTTACCTCTTTACTTTAGTATTGAAATTACATCTTTAGATTGTCTTTATCCATTCGCTTGCTTACTTTGTTAATCTCTACACTTGATCTTACACTTAGATTTTTCCTCATTGAATCACTTTATTGAAGAAATAGTCTTTAAAATATCAAAGGAGACACTTTGCGAAAAGATTTTGTAAAACTCAGTTCACCCCCCCTCTTGAGTATTGAAGCCACTTGTCCAACAATCAGTTCTGAAGTGAAGCATGCAAATTCTGAGATTCAGATTGACCTTGAGAGTGTAAGTTGGATGAGTTCCTGTCTTTCTCTTTGTCAACTCTAAGTCAACTGGCTGCATTTTATTTGATTTAGCCAATGATGATTTGTACAGTATGCCATTATTTAATGGAAAGCTCTACCTCTCTCTCACTCTGTGTGTTGTATTTGTGTAAGACTAATAATTAAAAGCCATGTTATGAAAATGTAGAAAGACATCAAAGGGAAAAGATTGGATTACTCACTAGTAATTATTACAAAGCATATATTTTAAGAAGAACAGCAACAACAGGTGATGATGATGAGCGGTGTTGGCTCTGGGGAGATCGAAGGAGAAAGAGAGAGGCTTTTCATTGGATCCAAGGAAGAAGAAGAAGAAAAAGAGAAGAAGCTGGGAAGAGAGAGAAGAAGCTGGGAAGATGATAAACAGTATTGAAGAGCGATGATTTTAATAAAGCATCTATTTTAACATGGACACATGGAGTATCATGATGGGCATCTTTTTTTTTTTGAGGACCCAAAAGGGAACCACAACATGTCCCACGTGGCATGTGACACGGAGTTAACGTGACACCTCAGCGATGTTACTAATGTCGTGAGAGTCTGATTGACGGAAGGAATAACGTGGGACCAGTTTGTCTTTCTTAGGGACCTCAGGACTATTTTTTTTGTAAGGGACTAAAATGAGGATCGTGTTTTTTGTTGAGATATATAGTCCCACATTGATTGTGTGGGCAACTAATGTGGCCTTTATAAGGCCTTGGGCACTCTCACCCTTTGAGCTAGCTTTTGGGATGGTGACCTCAAGGTTCTTAACATGGTATCAGAGCCTCACCGTCCCCCGCTTTAAAAAGTGGAATTAAAAAAAAAAGGCACAAAAAGGTAAACCAAAAATGGGCCTGTGCAATTTCCACGCTTCTAGCCTAAAGGGCTCTTGCGTGAGGGGCGTGTTGAGATATATAGTCCCACATTGATTGTGTGGGGAACTAATGTGGCATTTATAAGGCCTTGGGCACTCCCACCCTTTGAGCTAGCTTTTGGGGTGGTGACCTCAAGGTTCTTAACATTTTTTGTCAGGGACCCAAATAGGTATTTACTCTAAAAAAATAAATTGAAAAGAAAAGAGACAAATAGAGTGAACTACCCACGAGATCTTTTTCGGATTGCAATTCTCTTTTCGGGCAGAGCTTTGTGCTGATAACGTGTTATAAAAGATAAAGATAATTAGAAGAGAGATAGGGAAAATATATTCTTATTGTCTATTCATATATCCATGATGATTAGTACATGCCTTATTTATATGCTTAGAAGACATGAAAGTTACAATAATATCATTAGCTACAATTACTTCTCCAATGATCATAATTTCTCTAACGGTCATAACTTCTCTAAATATCATAACGTCTTCAACGGTCATATAACGGATATGGACAATCAATAAATTGTTTATAACAATAATAAATTTATTTCTCTTAATTAGAGGTTTTGAATTCAAATATTAGAATAAAAAAAAATGTTGAGAGAATTGCCTCTTTATAAAATCAACGGTCATTCAAATCAAATTAATTGCGTTTTTGATTAAATGGATGAGGTATCCAATTTTGAAAAAAGGATAGGTTATTTTATCTATGATTTTTTCTATCTACCTTTGTCTACCATTCTCTAACACCAATAGATCAGAATCTTAACTAACATTTATATTTCTCTCTCTTCTTGAGATTCTGATTTAACGGTATTGGAGAGTGGTAAGCAAAGGTAGGCAAAAAAATGATAAGTAGAATAACCTATCACTTTGAAAAATAAAATAAAATAATAACATGGATTCTATTAAGGTTCGTTTTTCTACGATTAATGTAGATAAGTTATTTACAAAATCTAAAATGATATGATTTTGGGATGAAAATCAAAATATTTTTGTAATTATAATTTATTTCAATATTATAATAATTTTTCTCATAATAATTTTAAATAATGTTATTTTAAATATAAATATAAATAACTTATTTATATTCAGGGAAGAATCATTAAAACCTTCTATTAAAATATCAAATAAAATTTAGTTAGGTTAAATCATCAGCACAGCTACCCTCTCACAAACTGTTCAGCCAGACCAAAACAGTCATTGCCGTCAAATAGGGCCAGCCACACCAGACAGTGACTGGTGAGATGTCATGTGCTTCCAGCGAGCTTTGACTATTAAATCGGATTACACGTACGAGGCAGAGAAAAACCAAAACACACAAATCGAAACGTCAATCGTGAATCAGTTCCAGTAAAACCACGTGATTTACTTTACCTTGCTCTTGTAGTATAGACTATGACATTAAAATATGAAATTTATCAACAAATATTGATTTAAATAATAAGAAAATTAGTTTTTTAATTAGAAATTTAGAGTTTCGAAAGCGTCTCAAATATGGATTTAACTGTGTTTGAACTAAAAAAAATTAACAGTTGAAATTATAATAAAATAATTCTTAAGCGTGACACTATTGATAAGCGAACTGTCAACTGTGTCTAAAAAGCGGATTGTTGAAAATAAAAGGTCTCTTGTTTGATTTTTAGCCGAAGCAGCAACTTGGAACGGATGATAAAAACTTTTACATTCAATGTCACGAAGGAAATTGATCTCATCTAAATAGGTAAAGATATTCTTAGAAAAAGAATTATAATAAAATATGAAAAGGGTTATATTTATAAATTAAATTATTTGCAAACTCTTACAATTAAATTTTAACAATTGATTTTTATCAATCTAATAATTATAATTTATTAGGTCACACTTATTAATTTATTAATTAATTTTTAATAAATTATAACAGGTAAATTAATGAAAGTAAATGATTAAGATATAATTATAAGAATTTATAAATAATTTAGTTTGTAAATATAACAATTTCCATAAAATTTATACACATAAAATATATGAGGAAGGTTATATTTACAAATCTTTTGTTTATAAACTCTTACAAACTACACTAAGTATGATCGATTATACTTCAATTAAGAGTGCATGACCTTTCATACTTTTCTTTCTTCAAAAGCTACTTTTTTAAGGGAAAAAAAGCACTTCTCGAAAAAAGTCGATTTGGATGCCTGTTTTTAAAAAAAACAGAAGTCATAAAAAAGTCAAAAACCTATTTTTTTTCAGAAGCTAAAAATATTAAAAATTAAATATTTTTTAAAGGAATAGGTTATTCTGTTAACTCTTATTTTGCCTACCTTTGTCTGCCTCTCTCAATACCATTGGATTACAATCTTATCCAATTATGGAGATTTACTATATAAAATAAACTCATTTTCTTATTTCTCTCTCTCATCATCTCTCATTCTTTCTCTCCTTCTCCTTTCTTTTTCTTTAATGGCGTTTCAGCATAAAAAAAAAAAGTATAAATTTTTTTCTCAATTCATCCAACCCAACCATTGTTATGAGCATTTACATAAAAAATTGAAAAGAGGTGTTAAGAAGAAACAAATCCAGATGTCCTATATTAAGGGATCAGGTATGCCTATTGTTGGGTGTAACATAGAGAGAATAAATATCATTTTGAAAAACCAGATAAGAAGAAGAAGGAGATAAGTTGATTCGATTTCATATTCCAACAGTAAAATAGAAACGTTACTGTAATTGTGGATTAATTCAAAGGAAAAGTTCTTCGTGGTTTTCATTTTTTTGTATTTTTGTGGTTTCTGCCGTGTTCAATTATATCATATTCAAGGAATTTTGAAAAATATATTCATCCAGCAGAATTATTATGTCATTAATCATTGATTGAATTTAGATTCAAATATAAATTCAGATTGTAAATTATGTAAATCGATAAAGAGAAAGGGGAGGAGAGAAAAAGAGTGTAGGAGGTAGTAAGAAGAAAGAAAGAGAAAATGTTTATTTTATTCCGCAAATCTCTATCATTAGAGAAAATTGTAATCTAATGGTATTAAGAGAAGTAGACAAAATAAGAGTAGGCAGAATAATCTAAATAACTGTAACTTTTATAGAAAGTACTTATAAATAAGGAAGTCGTAAAAAAGACTTTTTTGATAAGTTAATACAAATGGACGTTTAGTGTAATTTATGAAAAAAATTTGTAAATAGATCATTCCCTATAATATATTATAGAACTATTAAAACGTTTTAATTATATTGATTTTTTAATTAACAATTGCATTAATTATAAATTCACACTTTACTTTTTAAATATTGCGCTCATTTTAAAAAACTAAATCTTGAGAACTGAGAAGTGAATGTGTACGGGACTTAACGTTAGAGAAAGACACCATCGTTTTTCTGCTGTATATTATGGGATAGATTATTTTACTTATCATTTTTTCTGTCTATCTTTGCAGGTAGACAGAAAAAATGATAAATAAAATAATCTATCTCATATATTATATTAGAATAATACATAATTATAATATTAAAGTTATTTTATTTTTCTCTCTCTTCAGACATTATCAACTAATGTAGAGAAGAGATAAAAAATAATAATATTATTATAAATATATACTAATTATAAGAGATAATTATTATTTTTGTATGAAATAATTTTTTTTTAGCAACATAAATTTTTTTTTAACCCATACTATATTATAGAAATCATCTTCTCTTACTATGGGAGGAGATTGATTTTTGCAGTTAATCCTTCGAGATACGTGATTCTATTTTTTTTTCAAAAAAGTGTGACCCACCATTGCCTTAAATCTATAATATAAGATCCCCTTTGCAGCAACGAGATGCATGATTCTATTTTTTTTTTTTTCAAAAAAAATTGGATCCCTCCATTTGCAGCAACAACGGAGGTTTAAAGCCCGTTATATTATAGGGTATGATATTCATACTACCAAATTTTTTTATTACTATTTCACTACCACTCTAATCACCATTGGATTAGAAGAAAAGTTGAATGAAGAGAGAGAAAAAACAACAACTTTTGAATCCAATGATGATTAAAGTGGTAATGGAGTGGTAGTAGAAAAATTTGGTAGTATGAATATCCTACCTCTTATATTATATCATAGATTCTTCTCTTAATTGATACATTATCTTTTAGATTACATAATCACTTATCATTTGTCAAAATAAGACTATATAGCATGGATATCATATCTTAATATTATTGGAAGGGCTGCCGAAAGGTTAGAATCTGTAAGGTTTAATATGGCCTAAAGACGACTTAAATTTTTGAACTCTGATGAAAAGTATAAATCTAAGGAAACTTCACTTTCAGTCTTTTGTTATCATATTATTAATTTCTTGTGATTTTATATTTATCATTTAGACCTATTGTAAATACAATATGTATATTTAATTCCCTGAATTCTAAAAAAAAATTCTTATTATATAAATTTTTTTTAATAAACAAAATAACAAACTATAAATAAAATATCAAAAATACCTCTAGCTAAAAACAAAACCCTAAAATATTATGTAATTAACAGATATAACTAATTTATGATATAAAAGTTTATTACTTATATATGACTTTTTATTATATTATAAATAAAATTATATAATATCCATCTTTAATAATTATATAACAAATTAAGTGAATAGTGTATTTTAAATTTATGAAAAGTAATATCCATTTAAATCAAATAAGGGAAATAATATAAAGTAAAATCAATTCATATTAATTATTGAGAGAGAAATTGAAGTTAAATTCAAATATATGTTTGCACTTTTAATATAAAAATAAAGGAGAAAGTGTTTATCCTATTACAAGAGATAAATTTATCTCCTGTAACCCAAAACAATTTTGAGATTTAGAAAAAATAAATAAAGGATATTTTAGAAAACAAAATTTCTATGGTAGAATGTATTTTACTAAAATATTCTTAATTTTTTATTTTAAACTCTAAAATGACGTCATTTTAGGATCGCAGACAAGGTGGTGTGGATTTTCATCGGAGGACTTGTGTTCTTCAAGTCTGAAGAATTGATCAAGAACGCATTTGATAAGGAATAATAATTCGATTAAATGTATCTACTTTAAACCCTAACATGTCTATTGCATGATTCATGGGTTAAACATGATTGGGGGTGGGCAAATGTTGCTTCTTCTGCATAAAAAAAAAATTAATTTTTCCCTCTTTTATATTCATGGCCTACAAAGGCAACTTACAAGTTATCTCATGTGACATAAGAAACGTTAATCCCAGAAATTAAACAAACATAACCTGATAATTCTTATAAATCAAGGGTTCGTTTTTTGTAATGAATGCATATAATTTATCTCCATTGAGCCCATAGCGATGTCTTTTTGGGGAAAAAATTAATGTGTTTTTGTAATTTTAATTTATTTCAGAATTATAATAATTTTTATCATTATAACTTTTTAATCTTTCAACACAAAATGACGTTGTTTTGAGAGTGAATATAGATAACTGCGTTCACTTTAAAAATGTTAAAGTCATAAATCAAGCTTATTTTTAATATTTATAAACCAAATAAAATACATAAATTAGATATGATTATTAAATAAAATAATAAAAACATATTATAGAATTTCAATTAATAAAAATTATTTTAACTATATATAGAATATGAATTTTACACACGTTGGTGTTTTAACTTGCCAAAGGATAATATTATGATATTTTCGTTCTGATAATATGAATTCATTTATTCAAATTTTTGTTAAATAGAATTAACTTAATTTTTTACAATCTAAATTTTGTTTGAAAATATGTTTTATAGAATCATTGTTTAGAAAACTCTTAAAAAAATTGGATTTGAATTTTCTCATTGATTGAAAAGAAATAAACAATATTATGAAAATAACAAAATTTATTCTTACTGAAAAATTCATATACTAGAAGAAAAGCTTAATGATGTTATCTGAGAATTTTACATAATACTTATACAAGAAATATAATAAATGATAACTTAGAAATCACAAGAATTTGAATAATATACACTGAAATCACGAGGAATGAATACGAAATTTATCCTAAATTTAAAAGTTATTTATAGTTAAATTGTAAAATTTTAAGAGTGAAAAAAACTAAGCTGTTTCATGATACATACTTTAAAATAATTTATATATACGTGTTTTTATTTAATAATTTAAATAATTATTAGAAAGATTGACTAAGCCACTAAAATTGATCTTTGCACCTTCCATGAGATTACAAGCTGGAAAGTTCCATATCATTATATTACAATTTTTTTGACAAGAAATACATACATACTTTTGGGTCCTCAACAAAAAATCACAAGGTCCATTTTAATCTCTTTAAAAAAAGTCAATTTGTTGTTTTCTTAAATTCAAAATAGACTCAAATAGTCAAAATCACGGTCTATTTGAAATTCAAAAAAGATTCAAATTAATCTTTTATAAACATAAGTCTATTTTAAATTTTAAAAGAACTACGGGTCGATTTTTTTTCTAAAGAATGAAATTAGGGCCAATAATATTTGTTGAGTACCAAAAGATATTTTACTCTGTATACAATGTTGGTCACCCCTAATCTTACGTAGCATTGAATATATGGTTGATGAGGATGAAGATATACAAGGAATCGTTCTATATTGGTCGATAATATCAGTACCAGCAATTTCTAAGTTTGAAAATGATGACAATCGTAGACTAGGAACATTTTGATTTGAATGATTCTGTTTTAATTCTTTCCCCCTTGAAAATTAGTCTCCATTAATAGAGTGAAAAAAACAAATAGGAAAGTGACTTAAAAAAATTCATTAAAACTGAAATATGACATTATTTTCTCTATCGTAGATGGAGAGTACCAAGTACTAACTACCTAAAAAATACTTACTCCCCTCGTTACATTTAGTTCACCCCGTTTTATATAAACAATGAGTGAGTCCATGTGTTTCCATCCCACAGCTACAAAAAATTTAGAGTAAATATTTTTTTAGGTCCATGATAAAAAATATGGTTCCATTTTCACCCCTTATAAAAAAAATATCTATATTAGTCTATTTTTAAAAACTAAATTAAATTTTCATCGAGGAATCACATTTTCAAAAAACTGAAATTGTAAAATATTAAAAGTTAATTTTTTTTTCATAAGGAACAAAAGTGAAGACTTATTTTTTATTAGGAACTCAAAATGAACTGTACTCAAAAATTTATTCATTTTAGAAGAGGTGATAAACTTTAAATATAATTAAATCTTAACTTGAAATTAGTATCGTAACGGGCTTAAAGAATTGAAAGCCTCACCTCAAAAACAAAAAATATAATTAGAGTCGATATAATAATAATAAAAAAAAAAAAAAGGAAAATCAACTTGTCCTATTACTAAAAAGCTACTGTTCTTTCCTGCACAGACGTTGAAAACGAAAATCACAATTTAATTTTATTTTTATTTCATTTTTCAGTGGGTCCCATCATAATCTTCTATCTACATAAAATTTGATTCTTGTCCTTTAACATGACAAATTAATTACCCTTTAAAAAAAATTATTGCTAACTTGTCTCCCATCTTATCCTATAAATAAGTCCATTTAGCACCTCCACAAGTGTGTCACTCCCTATTCTCCTCTGTTCCCTTCACCAGTTCACAAGTGACTGCGTCTCTATCAAACCCCAAAACAATGGAGCTATCAAGTTCCACACTCTACCTTTTGTTCACATTCGCCGTACTTTTTGTTCTTCGATCTCTTCTTGCAACAAAAAGCAGCAGCGACAAGAGTAAGAGCAAAACAAACACCAAGCTTCCACCAGGACCTACCCCACTTCCCATAATTGGAAACCTTCTCCAACTTGGGAACAAACCTCACCATTCATTAGCCAAACTTTCAGACATTCACGGACCAATTATGACCTTAAAATTAGGCCAAGTAACAACCATAGTCATATCTTCAGCTGACATGGCCAGAGAAGTGCTCCAAACCCATGATCTCTTACTCTCAAACAGAACCGTTCCTGATGCACTTTCAGTTCTCAACCATGACCAATACAGCTTGTCTTTCATGCGTGTTTCTCCTCGTTGGCGTGACCTTAGAAAAATCTGCAACAACAATTTATTCTCCAATAAAACACTTGATGCTAGCCAAGCACTCAGGCGCAAGAAGTTGAATGATCTATTAAATGACATCAACAAGTGCAGTGAAACTGGTGAAGCTGTGGATATTGGAAGAGCAGCTTTCAAGACAACGATAAATTTGTTGTCAAACACTTTTTTCTCTGCGGATTTTGTTCACTCTGCAGCTGAAGCAGGAGAGTATAAGGAGATTGTTGTGAGCATATTGAAAGAGGTTGGAGCACCTAACTTGTCTGATTTTTTCCCTGCTTTGAAGATGCTTGACTTGCAGGGTATCAGAAAACGCTCTATTGTTTCTGTTAAGAAAGTGTTGACTATCTTCCGTCGCTTCGTTAGTGAACGGATGAAGGTTAGGGAAGGAACAGGTTCTTCTTCAAATGATGACGTCCTTGATGCCTTGCTCAATATTTCTCAAGAGAATGGCAAGATTGAAATGGACAAAGATGAAATTGAACATTTGTTGCTGGTATTTTCTCTCCCCCTTCTCTTCTCTATGATGATCTATTTTGTTTTCGATCTTTTACGATCATATTTTAACCACCGTTAATTTTTATCAATCAACGGTTATTATTTATTGTGAATTAATAATTAATTAATGAAATAATAACTGTTGATGGACAAAAATCAACTGTTAAAATATAACTGTAAGAAATTATAAACAAAAATAGGTTATAAATATAAACTTGTTAAATAACACGTAAAAGAACCCATCGTCATATTACACCCACTTAAAATAGAAACACAAATTCACCTAATTACATTTATTTAAAAATTTGCTATGAAAATAAGTATAAATAGAGTTAACTGAGTCCATTTATTTTTATTCTCTCTCCATGTCTGTTTAATTTCTTGACTCTTTCATATTGAATAAATTTCTAGTACTCCTCTAATACATATTATAGTTGGATTCCTAACAAAAAATACGGTCTTCACTTTAGTTCTTTAAAAAAAAAATAGTTCCGAGGTCACTAAAAAATGGATCCACTTTAAATTTCTTAGGAATTTCGGGACTAATATTTTTTTTGTAAAAAACTAAAATAAAGACCGTACTTTTTGTTAGGGATACAAAATAGATTTTACTTTACATATTACATCCACTTGAAATATAAACATGAATTTACATAATTGTATTTATCAAAAATCTGTTAAAAAAAAGATTTTATTAATCTCATGTATAGTAGAGTAGTTCTCTCCTACCAAAGACATAATCTTGAGTGGATTCCATTTCCTTATAAAAAATAAAAAATAAAAAATTAAACTTTACGAAAATCCATGAGTGTATAAGAAAGAGAATAGTTTTTTCCTTAAAAAAATTGGTATAAATAAAGCAGAGTCCATGTGTTTTTATTTTATGTGAGTGTAATATGTATTAGAAAAAAGTTATATATATGTACTTCTGCTTGTGTTACTAGGATAAGATATTCTTGTATCTATGCTTAAATTAAATATGTATGTATGCAATAACAGTTCTGTTTACCGAGTTTCTCACTTAATAATTTTTGTGTAATAGAACATATTTGTTGCGGGAACCGACACAACAACATATACACTAGAATGGGCAATGGCAGAGCTAATTCACAATCCAAAGATTATGTCAAAAGTGGAGAAAGAACTGGAGCAAGTTGTTGGCAAAGGTAACACTGTGGAAGAAACAGATGTTAGTAGGCTCCCTTACTTAAATGCAGTTATAAAAGAGACGTTCCGTGTGCATCCACCAGTTCCCTTATTGCTTCCCAGAAAGGCTGAGATTGATGTAGAAATTGGTGGCTACGTCATCCCAAAAGATGCACAAGTGTTGGTCAATGCTTGGGTTGTTGGTAGGGATCCAACTAAATGGGATAATCCAAATGTGTTTATACCTGAGAGGTTCTTGGACTCTGAAGTTGATATTAAAGGTCATCATTTTGAGCTCATACCATTTGGATCTGGACGAAGAATATGCCCTGGCTTGCCTTTGGCTGTTAGAATGTTGCCACTTATGTTGGGATCATTGGTCAATTGCTACAATTGGAAACTTGAGGAAGGCATAAACCTTGATGACTTGGACAAAGAAGATGAATATGGGATTACCTTAGAAAAATCTCAACCAGTTCGAATTGTTCCAACCAAAGTTAAGTAATTAATCTAACATCCACATGTGTATTGTTCCAATAAAAAATAAACAATGAGAGTAGCATGCGTGATGGATGCATATGTGTCTGGAGTAGTTGTTTGCTTGTTTACTTCTAGTATAACCCCCTTGTGGTCTTGTCTTTGGCTGGTTGTGTTATTAGTGTCCTTGGCTCATGTTTAGAGAATAATAAGTGTCCTTGGCTCATGTTTAGAGAATAACAAAAGTAATGTACACGAGCCCATATTTCCTATAAATATTATAAGTTTGATGGCAACAACAATGCTATTTCTTTTTCCTTCTTCCCCCCCCATACTTCCTCTTATACCTGTGTTACTAATGCCACATAAAATTTTGCTGGAGCATCAAAAGACTCATGTTGAACTTCATAAGGCTTACTCTTCTAAGTTGATTATTTAGCTCAGTTGCCTCTAACTATTCTTATGTTTTCCTTTTCTTCTCTTTTTGTTTCTCTTGTTCCAATTATTACATGTTTTCCTTTTCTTCTCTTTTTGTTTCTCTTGTTCCAATAATAATAATAATGTAGCAAGCCCAATTACAGAGATGGAGCCCAAGAGGCTTGAGAAGAAAGCAGTTTACTTGAAGGATTAATGGGTCAAGTAATCTAGCGCCCCCGAAGATATTAGAAGCTTGTCTACTTAAAAATATTATTTTTTGATATATATCAATCAATGTCCGAAATCTTAATGGATCTGATTAATTTAATTTTGGATTTGAGTTTCTCTACTCATAAATTTCAAATTATTAGTATTTTTATTTATGAATTTATAAATTATTATTTACATGAGTATTATTATGAATTTCTAAATTTGCATTTTCGTAGGGTTTGCAACTATTATATGTATGAAAGAAAATTTGTTAACGCAATATCAAGAAGAAAATTTTCAAATTCCTCTTTTTCCTCTAATTCTCCACCTCTTACCTCTCTCTATTTCTCTCCTTATTTCCCTAACCCAACATCCGGAGTGCTACAAATAATCACTTCCATTGGAGACGGGATGTATAAGAGAATTGAAGATATTTTAATAAAGGGAAAAACTATTCTCATGCTACATGGGATAAGTTTTTTCTCATACACACCTTTGATAACTGTGCCATCTTTTTTTCTCTCTTTTTTTCTTTTCTTTTTATTTTTTTAGGTGGTGGAGCCCTCAAGTTTGTCTCTATGACATGAGATAATTTATCTCCTTTAACATGATATTAATAAAACGCTTTAATAAATAATAGGGATAAATTATTCTGCCTACTTTTAATTTGTCTATCCCTTTCCACACCATTAGATTATAATCTTATCCAACGGTGAAGATTTATAACATAAAATAAACCTTTTTACTCCTTTCATTCTCCTTCCCGCCTCTCACCCTTTCTCTCTCCTCCTCCTTCTCTCTATTGACCAAGACAAAATCAACTCATTGTATTATAGAATTGTATTCAGCATTTCTCTTTTAAATAATAACATATGATGATGCAACTCATTGTATTGTAGAATTGTAGTAATTGAATCGGCAAAACAAAAAAATCGTTTAATGAATTTGTACCCGCAGCTCATTGTATTGTAGATAAATCAATCAATTTTTTTTGTTTTCTTTCTCAACCATGGAGATGTCCACCCTCATTCGCACCATTTAACAATTTAGAGGTCCCTGATCCGAAAATTCCCTTTTTTTATTAAATTTTCTTCATTTTGTCGGTGATTGGAATTATGGGATGAGGTTGCACCCTTTTGCTATCTCTGCCTTAAACCTGATTTAGGTGTTTAGAATTACTGATTTTACAATTAAATGAATTATGGAGAAAGGAGAGGAGAGAGAAAGAGTGTCGGAGACAATGAGGAAAAAGAAAAAAAAAATGATTTTTTATTCCACAAATCTCTATCGTTGAATGAAATTATAATCTAATGGTATTAAAAATGATAGACAGAGGTAGACAGAATAAAGATAGGTCGAATAACATATCTCCAAATAATATACCTCGTAAGTATGCATAGCACTTGCATTTTTTAATCCGAATAGCATGACAAATCATTTATAAAACTCCAACCCTCCAGCGAACAAATTATAATCTTATGCATTACCTTAGAAAAAGCTCCGTCAGTTTGAATTGTTCCAATCAAACCATGCAATTAATCTAGCAATAGCACATATACATATATAATAATAAAAATAAGCATTTAACCTATGTGTTTGTAATGAGTCTTCTCCTGTCTAATTCCTTTATAATTCACCCGTGTATTTTGTTATTGTAAGTGTCCTAAACTCATATTTAGAAAGAAAAAAAATTATTATCCATTAGTCAATATTTCAAATAAGTAATGTCGATATTCAATAATTTTGATGCCATGTATATAATAAGGCTATTTCTTTTTTATTTATATTTTCCCTTCTTATTATTTGTAATTGATCGCTAGCAATGAAGATAAGAAATGGGCAATAGGATTATCGGTCTTTTGTGATGTTATGATCTCCAACCTTGTCAACACTTTTTTTATTTTTAAAACCCTAACCATCATAATAGGACAAAAATTTAACTTTATGATTGTTAATGGTTTTTAGCCACTTATATGTATGTGATGTGGACCTATAATACGAATTCAAAGGTTATTGTAAGCCCACATGATTAACGAAACGATCCATCATAGGATTTGGCCAAAAAAAATATCCTTAACTAATAAGAAACGTGTATAGGCCATCTCGTGGTCGTTAATCAGCATCCCAAAACAGGCCACTACCTCTCCCAGCTAGTAACGAAATGGCATGAATGAACTTCCAACTAAGCCTCAACCCGATTAACCACCATGAGGCATCCCGGAGGCAGAAGAAACCTGTGAGTACCTTATCAGCGAACTAATCAGAAAGCATCTCAGTAAGATCGCCATAGAAAGGCGGTCAGATTAACCTACAAGCAAGTTGTGTCACTCGTTATAAATACTATATACAAAACCGTAAGATGTAGAACAAAAAATAATCTTAGTAGTTATAGACTGGTATATCTCTATGAAGGAACTTATTTAAAAAAAAAAAGGCTAAATTGATTAGAGAATGCGACCTTATCATATATCTAACTCTTGACAAACAGCCAAACAGTTAATAAGATTCATGTTAGAAAGAACCCTACAAGTTAAACAAAAATAAAATATTAATAAAACAATGAATTCAGCATCATGAGAAATGTACACCAGCTTTGTTAAACAAAGAAAGCAGGTATAGGAATTCCTCTAGTGTGAGCTTGGACGACCTCTTCTCTTCAAAATCCCCCTCCTTCAGAACACCAAAAACCTTGTCCTTAAATTCAGATTGCACCTCTTCTGCTTTCCCATCCTCAATTTCGATTTCCTCATCATCCGTTTCCTCATCCACTTCCATGCCATCTTCAATAAAATCACCAAGATTAGAAAAGTTAATTTTAGTGTTTGTTTCCTTCAGTGGACCTTCTTGCGAAAGTTGTAGTGCCTGCACAGTCTTATAATTCTTTTCAAGCAAAGATAAGACAGTTTTTTGCCTAAAGGTTGAACCAAGGGTTTTGTTCTTTCTGTTGAAACATACCCGTAAAAAGCCATCCTACTCCTTTTGCTTAATTTCAACACGGGGCTTTCTGGGCTCTATTGGTACTACAGAAGAATCAACCTTAGGTGGAGGCCGGAAATTATTCCTTCCAACTTTCAGGAGGTGGAACACTCGAGCATGGGGTTGAGTGTTCGCTGTAAGACGACAATAAAGTTTGTCACCAGGCTGAGCAACCAGTCTCATGACAAATTCTCTCTGCAACATTATGATCGATGGTGGCTGAGTAACTTGAATGTGAGAGAGGAGAAGATATTTGATAGGGAATATTTGCCACACATGTCAAAATAAGGAAGTTCAGTCCTCAATACATCACCTTGGATAACCTGAAATCGTCAAGAAATGAAATTCAGGTACTATTTTGAAACAATAAGGGAAAAGAAATATTATGTTTTGTTTTAAGGAAGCTGGGATGTTTAGAGAGGCAAAGAAACATCCAGTAGGGTCTAAACTGTCAAATTTAGTTGACACCCAGCAACATAGAATGTTTAAAATATGATTCAAGACAACTATAATGCATACATGTATTGAATTTAATACCAAATTGCCAATTCGTTCAAAAAGTCATCAAATAAGAAACAAACTTATGGTTAATTCTTTCTTTTTTTAGTAGGATAAAAGTCGAAAAAGAAGCACTAAATAGAGAATTATACTGAAATTTCAGGCATTTATCCAGTCTGGCCATGAGCATCATCAACTAAATAGCAATGACTTTTACAACACTACTTTAGCAGCGAAAAAATACCAAATAAATATTTCAAAACCTATAACAAGTAAATATTGGTGTCCTGTTGAAGCCTCAAGCTCCTAAAATATGGGAGTTACATAACTTCCATACTGAGCACTATTTCCTAGTGTTAAAGCATACATCTGTAGAGATTGCAGGGGACGACGGATTTTGGGGTTCTCGAAAAATCTAGGGGCTGACAACTCCATTGTTGCAAAACTCTGGGGATCAACCCTGGGCTTGAACTAGGATGGAATCTGGGCTACTGCCATGTCTGGCTTGAGGGAGATTCTATTGCAGCTAGAGCTTTTATTCTGAATGGCTGCCTGGTTACTCATCCTCTGTTTCCATTAATTAACAATATTAGGCAGATGATTGATAGACATTCGGTTCAAGTTACCCAAGACTACAGGGAAAGCAAGAGTGTAGCCAATAGGCTAGCTACCCAAGCTTTCCAGCATTCCTAGGAGTTGAAGATCTACCATCCCCCAATTGCTTGTCCTTCTTGAAGAACGATTGGCAAAGACCCATATGATGATTTTTTTATAAAAAAAATTGTTGAAACAACGCAATTTTGAAACTTATTATCAGAGTAATGCAATGAGTCTCGCATAGGGGAGGTGCAAGACTCGCTCAATTGGGCCACGTGTTGAATGTTGGCAAGTTTTCGGGTTATATTTTGAACAGATATTAAACCGTGGCAAATAAATCGTAGCTAAATTGTCCCTTGGACTTATCAGCATTCCAGACGTGGCCCAATCCAACAAATACCGCACCTCCATGATGCGGGACCGATCCCCCACCCACCTCAATAGTGTCTCATTGCATTACTTTGATAAAAGTTTCAAGATTACATTACTCCAACAGTTTTTTTTTAAAAAAAAAATGCATTACATTGGTCATTTTGCCAAGAATGATTTGGCGGGAGCTACTTTCCCATGCCAGTGCTGCAGCTAGCACTGTTATGATTAATTTTCTTGTTGTATCTGTCTGCATTTTCCCTATGTTATCCAATAAATCTAGCAAGCAATCCCAAAATCTGAACTTTTAGCTAAAGTAGTGATCAATCTAATATCCATAGAGCTTCTCTAAACAGAAAATGCCCTGTTTTCAGTGGCTCAAACTCAAAATTCAATCAAGGTTTTAAAATCCAACAATTCCATCACAATATTAAACTAAATTCAAAGCCAGCCTAAACAATAAATCACAAGGTTATTTATACTTTATCATCACTTTTTCACTAAACAAACAGAAAATAGCAAAATCCAAAGTCATACCTTTAGGTGGCTCGAGTAAGGGGTCGCCTGGAATCGTCTCTGCAGCTCTAGAACCATACGTGGGTCAATTTCAATAGCAATAACCTTCTTGCCAGCTTCCAAAAGCTTCTTTGTCAGGTTCCCAGTGCCGGGACCAATCTCAAGGATCACATCAGTGCTTTTGATACCAGATTTCTGCACTATGGTGTGAACAAGTAATGGATTCTTAAGGATATGCTGACCCTTAGATTTTTGAAAAGATATGTGATACAGATTTCTACTCAACAATCAATAATAGCTAATATCAAGGATTGAAAAGCTAAAAACAGAGGAGTTTTGGGCCTGAATAACTCAGATTTTTCATATATTTTTCCAAAGAAATTACAAGACAAATTCAACAATCATCTACCAAAGAAAATTACAGGGAATTGTAAATTGCACAACTACAGAAGATTAAACTAATTCTAGAGCAATTATAGAGACTCTAGGCTCTCCCATTCACCAGCAGGTGCCCAAGGTTCAGATTGTCCAAAGATCCTTCTCCCTTGCACTCCATTCTCCATATAACCAATTCCTATCACCCTTCACGTTCCATTTCTGTTAAGGGGTAATCCTGTCAAATCTCCTGCTGACCTGGCTGCTGACGTGGCAGTGGCAACCATATTGTTATCAGCATTGAGATGGTTCTCTTGGGCCATTTGAGCCCAAACCTTTCTGGACTTGTCCCTTTTATAGGTCTTAGCTTGAATTGCATCAATACTTCCCCCCATTTGAGAAACCTTGTCCTCAAGGTTGAATTGAGGAAACTGCTGATAGATAGTGTCATACTCTTCCCAAGTGTTCTCAAAATCGGGTAACGTCCTCCATTTAATTAGCACCTGAACCGTGTTGTGGACAGAACGACGGACCTCCAATAATTCTTCTGGTTCTACCATGAGTTCCCAATTCTCAGTCAATATTGGGGGAAGGGGCTGAACAATGGTAGTGGTTTTAATAGCCTTTTTGAGAAGACTAACATGAAAGACCGGGTGAACTTTGCAATCAGCTGGCAGATGGAGACGATAAGCTGTTTCCCCAATGCGTTCAAGCACCTGATAAGGCCCATAAAAATGTGGGCTCAATTTTTCATTGATTCTCCTAGCAATTGTTTTGAGACGATATGGTTGAATTTTGAGGTAAACCCAATCACCCACTGCCATGTTAATATCCCGTCGGTGCTGATCCGCATAATGCTTCATGCAATCCGGAGCCTTGAGCAGATGATGTTGTAAATCGTCTAGAATGGCATCTCTTTGCACCAGAGCATGAGAGACAGCGTCCACAACGGGGATAAAAGTGCCACATTTAAATACTGTTGGGGGGTCTCGTCCATATAAACCTTTAAAAGGTGTCATGCCTGTGGTATCCTTAAAGGTTGTGTTATACCAGAATTCTGCCCAATGAACCCAAGTAGGCCAATTTTTGGGTTTAGTGCAGCAAAAACAACGCAAATAAGCTTTCAGGCACCTGTTAACCACCTCCGTTTGCCCATTGGTTAGGGGATGATAAGCGGTGCTATAATGCAATTGTGTGCCTGCACTCTTTAAAATTTCAGTCCAAAAATTGCTTAAAAACACCCTGTCCCTGTCAGAAACCATGGTGACTGGAAAACCGTGCAATCTCACTATCTCACGGGTAAACAAGTCAGCCACATCCTTTGCTGTAAATGGATGTTTCAATGGAAGGAAATGGGCGTATTTGGTCAATCGATCCACCACCACTAGGATGGTATCTACCCCCATGGATTTAGGCAGCCCACCAATAAAATCCAATGAAATATCTTCCCACACCTGAGTGGGTATGGGTAATGGCTGTAATAACCCAGCCGGAGACAAGTTTTGGACTTTACATTGCTGACAAACTTCGCATGCAGTAATGTAATCCTTGATATCCTTCTTCATACCTTCCCAATAGACTACTCCCGCCAGCCTCTTGTATGTTCTGAAGTAACCAGAATGGCCTCCCACACCAGAATCATGATATTCCTTTAAAAGGAATGGAATAAATTTGGACAGCTTGGGGAACACCACCCGGTGATTATAAAATAGCCTGCCTTCCTTCACCAGAAAGCCTTCATGTGCATCGGGAGCTATTAACAGATCCTGCAGAATACCATGGAGCTTGACATCATGCTGAATTTCTGTTTCCAATTCATCCCAATCTGACCAATGAACCCGAGACATAGCCCCAAAAATCATTTGACGCGAAAGAGCATCCGCCACTTGATTCTCCTTCCCCGGTTGGTATTGGATCTCAAAATCAAAGCCCAACAACTTGGAGATCCATTTTTGTTGATCCTCAGTCAATGACTGTTGTTCTGTCAAAAATTTCAAGCTACGTTGGTCAGTTTTTACAATGAAATGACGACCCATCAAGTAGTGCCGCCACTTTTTAATAGCAAAGACAATTGCCATTAATTCCTTTTCGTAGACAGACTTGGCTTGTGCCCGATCAGAGAAACCTTGGCTAATGAACGCAAGAGGCCGTTGATCTTGCACCAAAGCAGCTCCAATTCCTTTTCCTGAAGCATCCGTCACTACATTAAATGTTTTGTTGAAATCTGGCAATGCCAAAACCGGAATTGAACTCATCACGGTCTTCAACAATTGGAAGCAGTCCTCTGCCTCCTTACTCCATTTGAACCCATCCTTCTTCAGTAACTCTGTAAGAGGTTTTGCTAATTTACCGTAATCCTTAACAAATTTCCGGTAGTACCTTGTTAAACCAAGGAATCCTCTCAAGCCCTTCACGTTCTGTGGCTCAGGCCATGAAACCATAGCTTTAATTTTTTCCGGATCGGCTTGGACCCCTTCTGCAGACACACAGTGACCCAAGTACTCTATTTGTTTCTTCCTGAAGCTGCATTTCTTCCTGTTAGTAACTAACTGATGCTGCCTTAATACCTCAAACACAGATTTCAGATGGCCAATGTGTGTTTCCTGGTTACTGTTGTAAATTAATATGTCATCAAAAAAAAATAAAGCAAATTTTCTCAAGAATGGCCTTAGAATTTCATTCATCAAGGCTTGAAAGGTAGAAGGGGCATTGGTTAACCCGAAGGGCATCACTATGTACTCGTAATGCCTTTCATGTGTCCTAAATGCTGTCTTAGGAATATCTTCTAACCTCAGTCTTATTTGGTGATAGCCTGACTTCAAATCAAGTTTAGAAAAAATCCTGGACCCTCCTAACTCATCTAAGAGTTCATCTACCATAGGCATGGGGAACCTATCAGGGATAGTGATTTTATTCAGTGCGCGATAATCAACACATACGCGCCAACTCCCATCTTTTTTTTTAACTAGAATTACTGGGCTTGAATAGGGACTTGTACTATGCCTGATCATCCCATTTCTAAACAACTCAACCACTAATGTCTCAATCTCAGATTTCTGGTAATGGGGATACCTGAATGGTCTGATATTTGAATTGAATCTGAAATATATTGTATATTCAAGTATATGAGTCTGTACAAGGAGGCTCTCTATTTATAGAGACTAAAAGACCTAATGGGCCAAGCCCACAATCTAGACTATTCTAATAATAATAAATTAATATTATTTCTAACACTCCCCCTCAAGCTGGTGCGTATATATCAAAAGCTCCCAGCTTGTTACAAATATGATCTATTCGGGGACCTCTAAGAGCTTTAGTGAATACATCCGCAAGTTGATCATTGGAATTGACAAATGCTGTCTCGATCTCCCTTGACTGGATCTTTTCTCTAACAAAATGACAGTCAATTTCTATATGCTTGGTCCTCTCATGAAAGACAGGGTTAGAGGATATATGCAAAGCGGCTTGGTTGTCACAAATGAGCTTCATAGGCCTTTGTTCACAGAGATGGAGTTCCTTCAGCAATTGACTCAGCCAGATGAGCTCACAGGTTGCATTTACCATTGCCCGATATTCTGCCTCCGCACTAGATCTGGCGACCACAGTTTGCTTCTTACTCTTCCAAGAGATCAAATTTCCTCCAAAGAGAACACAATACCCTGAGGTGGATCGTCTATCTGAAGGAGAACCTGCCCAGTCAACCTCTGAATAACTAGAGATCTCTGAACTCCCTTTATTTGTATATAATAAACCTCTTCCTGGCGCCTTTTTAATATATCGGAGAATTCTAATAACTGCATCCCAATGGGAGTCACAAGGAGAATCAAGAAATTGACTTGCAACACTCACTGCGAAGGAGATATCTGGCCTTGTCACAGTAAGATAATTCAATTTTCCAACTAGTCGGCGGTAGCGACTAGGATGTGGCAGTGGCTCCCCCTGTCCTGGTAATAACTTAACATTGGGGTCCATAGGTGTATCAATGGGTTTACAACCTAACATGCCAGTCTCATCTAGGATATCCAGTGCATACTTCCTCTGACAGATGGAAATGCCCTGCCTAGACTGTGCAACTTCGATCCCCAAGAAATATCGAAGTCTGCCAAGATCTTTGGTCTGAAATTGATTGAATAAATGCTTTTTCAACTGATCAATCCCGGTCTGATCACTGCCTGTAATGATAATGTCATCAACATAGACCAGGAGATAAACGCACTGGCCAGAAGAGTTATGCCGGTAAAAGACAGAATGATCGGCTTTGCTTCTGATTAATCCAAAGGATTCAACAACTGAACTAAAGCGGCTAAACCAGGCCCGAGGAGATTGCTTCAGGCCATATAAAGATTTCCGAAGTTTACATATCATTCCAGAACTCTCCCCCTGAGCAACAAAACCTGGTGGTTGCTCCATATAAACTTCCTCCTGCAAGTCACCATGTAGAAAAGCATTCTTAATATCAAGTTGGAGAAGGGGCCAGTGATGAATGGCGGCAAGGGAAAGAAACAGGCGAACAGAAGCCATCTTAGCAACAGGAGAAAAGGTATCCCCATAATCAAGACCAAAGATCTGTGTGTATCCCTTGGCCACTAAGCGAGCTTTAAGGCGATCAACAGTGCCATCAGGACCAACTTTAACTGTGAACACCCATCGACAACCAACAACAGACTTCCCGGGAGGAGCACGAACAAGATCCCAAGTGCCATTTGAGTGAAGTGCCTGCATTTCATCAAGCATCGCCTGGCGCCACCCTGGATGAGATAGTGCTTCACCTGTGGTTTTAGGGATGGAAACAGAAGAGATACTAGAAACAAAAGTAAAATGTTGTGAAGAAAGTCTGTCATAACTCAAGAAAGAATAAAGGGGATGAGGATTTTGAGTGGATCGAATACCTTTCCGAAGGGCAATGGGAGGAGTCTCTGATGGAGGATCCGGAGGAGAAGAGCCGACGGGAAGGGGCGATGAGTCATCAAGAGGCAAAGTCGGAGGAGGTGCAGGCTGACGACGCTGGTATGTGAGGAGAGGACGATCTGCAGGTATGGAGGTAATTGGTTGCTCCTCTGGAATAGGGTCACCTGCAGCTGGTAAAGACAAATCAAGAAAAGGAACAGGAAGGACCTGATCAACTTGGGACACTGGAGACGGAGTAGAGTGAAAAGCCTGTTGATCAAGGAAAGTGACATCAGCAGAAACGATATAACGCTTGAGATCAGGAGAATAGCAACGATACCCTTTTTGAAAACGTGTATACCCAAGGAAAATACATTTGAAGGCCTTGGATGTCAACTTGTCTTTACCTGGAGTAAGATCATGAACAAAACAAGTACAGCCAAAAATATGTAAAGGCAGAGGATAAGAAGGTGCTCCGGAAAACAAAATACTGTGGGAACATCATTATTTAGCACAGAAGAGGGCATGCGGTTGATAAGGAAACATGAGGTGATAATAGCATCTGCCCAAAAATGGAGTGGGACGTTCATATGAATGAGAAGGGTACGTGCAGTTTCAACTAGATGTCTATTTTTACGTTCAGCGACTCCATTTTGTTGTGGAGTGTGGGGACAGGTAGTCTGGTGTATCGTCCCTTGTGTATCCAGAAATTTAGAAAATTCAAGAGACACATACTCTTTTGCATTATCACTGCGCAAGATTTGAATAGAAGCACCAAATTGAGTTTTTATTTCTGCACAAAACTTTTGATAAATTGAAAATAACTCAGAACGATTTTTCATTAAATAAACCCAAGTGCAACGGGAGAAATCATCAATAAAGGTGACAAAATACTGAAAACCCAAAACAGACGTTGTTCGACTCGGACCCCAAATATCAGAATGAACAATAGAAAAAGGAGCATCAGCTCTTTTATTGACTCTATTAGCAAAGGAGGAGCGAGTGTGTTTTCCTTGCTGACAAGAATGACAGTTTAAAGACTTAAGATTGGATAAAAAGGGAACCATATGCTGAAGCTTGGAGAGGTTTGGATGACCCAGAGGGCTGTGAATTAGCTCAGGAGACTCTGTGAGAGAACAGGCTACTGGAGAAGGTGGTGCAATCAGATAGTAGAGACCTCGTGACTCAACGCCTGCTCCAATCGTCTTCCCCGTACCCGAATCCTGCATAGAAAAGGATTGTTTAGAGAAGGTAATAGTACATGAATGAGAATGAATCAACTGGCTAACAGAGATTAAATTAAAAGGAATGCCAGGTATATAATAAACAGAACTCAAAGTTAAAAGAGGAGTTGGGTTGGCTTCCCCAATTCCACGAGCAGGAGCCTTAGTGCCATCAGCAAGAGTGACAGGGGGTAGGTTATTAGAATAAGAAAGTGAAGTGAAGAGATCTTTATTACCACAAAGATGATGAGTAGCACCTGAGTCTATTATCCAGGGTCCAAGAGATGATTGATAAAAACAAGCAACATGATTACCAGTGTCTTGAGTAGGATGCTGAGAAGAAACCTTCTTGAGAAGTGCCTCATAGTCGACACTTGAAAGAGTTACTAATGCAGTTGAAGGTGGCGTAACATCAGTTTGAGCAAAGTTGGCAGTCGGTGGCTTCAAATGAGGGTACTTCCTATAGCAGCGTTCTTCAAAATGCCCAAGATTCTGGCAATAATTGCAACGAGGCCTCTGTCTGTGGCCACGTCTGCGACTGCGTCCACTGTTCCAATTGGAATCACTGGCCCGAGAAAAGAATGGAGATGGGGTAGTACCGGAGATGATGCCAGTCGTGTTTTTGGACGCATTATTTGAGCCCTCCATCACAAAATAAAAGGAGATGACCAGAAAATAGCAAAGAACTACAAGAAAGCAAGAAATCGCGCAAAAACGTTGCACAAAAGTGTCCAAACAACGGGTTTTTCACTAATATCTTTCAAACGGATGGGACCCACAACGAACGGAGACCAGATCTGGAAAGAGGGTGAGGAGGCGAGCAAGATGGTGGTGGTCCGGCCTGGAACGGTGGCCGGACGATGGCTCACGCGCCGGAACAGTGGCTCGGCCGCCGGAGACTTCCACCGGCGCGTGGCGGCCCGTGGATGCTCCGATCAACACGCGGCTTGGACAGACAGGGTCGCCTCCCTGAGCCGCTTCTGATCGCGTGGTGGTTGGTCGGAAAAGTCGCCGAAAAAGCAGTCTGACGGCGGTGAACAGTGGCAGACGGTGGTTTTGTGGCGGTTTCCGGCGATGAACGGAGGCTGACGATCTTTTTCCTGATGATACGAGGTTGAGGACAAGAAATTTGTGACTAAATAAGGGTTAGGTGTGAAAGGATGGTTGCCGGTATGATGCACGGCAGTAAAAAGAAAGAGAAAGATATATATGCGGAAGCAGAGCCCTCAGATCGAGAGCTCTGATACCAAATTGAATCTGAAATATATTGTATATTCAAGTATATGAGTCTGTACAAGGAGGCTCTCTATTTATAGAGACTAAAAGACCTAATGGGATGACCTAATGGGCCAAGCCCACGATCTAGACTATTCTAATAATAAATTAATATTATTTCTAACAATTTGGTACCTGGCTTCCTGGCTTCAAGTGTATGGCATGGTCAATTGGACGAGTTGGTGGCAGCTCCTTTGGTTCACGAAATACTTCCTCGAATTCTGACAGTAGCTGGTCCAATTCAGTCCACTGCCCTTCTTCCTCTTAAGCCACAACTTCAGTTGCCTTGAGATAATACCCTTGTCCCTGATCCCGTAGGGCTTTAGTGATAGACTTGAGTGAAGCCTCGGATCTGGATAATGCAGGATCTCCCCTAATGATAGTCTCCATCCCCCTCTCACCGTACTTGAGGGACATTTCCTTGAAATTTGCCTTGATTTTCCCTAGTTGCGTCAACCACTCCAGTCCGAGAATTACATCTGCACTGCCCAATTCGAACAGGTAAAGGTCCGGCTGGATTTGGGTTCCTTGGATGCAGATATTCACTCCCATGCACACTCCTTTACACTCGATCTTAAACCCATTCCCAATCTCCACTTGATACGAAGGAGTATCAGAAATCTTTAACCCCAGGTTTTCCACAACTTTTTTTATGAAGTTTGTGGACGCTCCACAATCCACCATAACCACCACCCGCTGCCCTTGTATATCACCCCAGACCTTCAAAGTTTGGCTTGAAGAGAGCCCTAACAAGCTTTGCACCGAGAGATGTAACAATTTCTCGGACTCGTGCACGTCTGTCCCCACAGCCACTCCTTCTCCCTCGGTTTTCTCATCTTCGTATTCTGCTTTTTCATCATCGACCAGCAAAATATGAAGTTGCCTAACTTGACACCTATGATTTGGGTGCCAACATTCGTTGCACTTAAAACAAAGGCCTTTTTGATGTCGGTCACGCCACTCCGTCTGCGATAATCGCCGCGCCTGATCGGAATCGCCCTTACCAACGTGATTTCCAGTGCTGGACGTCGCGGTCTTCATCGTCCCACCTTCGCTAGGGTTCTCAGTTTGGGCATTTCTGGTGTTAGACTGACCACCGCTGGGAACGTTAGACCCAGCATTAGAAACCTGGGAATTGGGTCGGGTTGTATTCCCGGAGCCCACAGTCGTCCCTCTCCACGTCTTGTACTCAGTTGGGCCCGAATTCCTCTGTTGGCCCACATACGTGCGATTAGGTCTTGTGGTCCAATTCCTCACGTTAGGCCCTACTCCTTCATCTCTCCAAGCGGTATTCCGTCACTCCACCTTGACGGAGAGTTTCATCATGTCCATTAAACTGAGCTTCGATGACATCATCAGCTCCTCTCTTATGCTATTGCGTACTCCGTTCAGCCATGCTCCCTTAAGTAGTTCTTCATCTCCAATCCGTAGGGCTCCCACCATTTTCTCAAATTGAGCTCTGAAATCCACCACACTTCCCCCCTGTTTGAGGGTATACAATGCTCGGTACGGATTGTCTAATGCCTCCTGTTGAAAACGGCTAAGCAACTCTCGCCTAAAAAATTCCCAGTTAGCATTGACGTTGCTCACCTCCTACCAATGGAACCAGTTCAGGGCTTCCCCTTCAAGGACCACCAACACCGCGGTAACCTTCTCAGCTTCTGTTATATTATTTACGGTGAAGTATCTTTCCACCTTGCTCAGCCATCCAAATGCGTCCTCGCTGGAGAATATTGGCATCTCCAAGCGTCTGCTTATGGGTACAACTGGATTAATTCTTCTTCTATTTCCTCTTTCCGGCGAACCAGCATCGTCGCCATCTAGGTTGTTTTCACGTCCCGAGAGGGACTTCTTCTCCGTCTGGCCATTTCGTCAAGCCTTCTAATAATTCCATTCATTCCAGCCTCACTAGTTTCCAGTCTCCGAAACACTTCATCGTGATTAGCATTGTTCCTGCGCAGACCTTCCTCCAATATGGCCAATCGTTGTTCCATGTTGCGTGTCAATACCATCCACAGAGCTCCTAGATCAGAGCTCTGATACCAATTTGATACAGATTTCTACTCAACAATCAATAAAAACTAATATCAAGGATTGAAAAGCTAAAAACAGAGGAGTTTTGGGCCTGAATAACTCAGATTTTTCATATATTTTTCCAAAGAAATTACAAGACAAATTCAACAATCATCTACCAAAGAAAATTACAGGGAATTGTAAATTGCACAACTACAGAAGATTAAACTAATTCTAGAGCAATTATAGAGACTCTAGGCTCTCCCATTCACCAGCAGGTGCCCAAGGTTCAGATTGTCCAAAGATCCTTCTCCCTTGCACTCCATGCTCCATATAACCAATTCCTATCACCCTTCACGTTCCATTTCTGTTAAGGGGTAATCTTGTCAAATCTCCTGCTGACCTGGCTGCTGACGTGGCAGTGGCAACCATATTGTTATCAGCATTGAGATGGTTCTCTTGGGCCATTTGAGCCCAAACCTTTTTGGACTTGTCCCTTTTATAGGTTTTAGCTTGAATTGCATCAATATGCCTCCTTGGGAAGGCATGTGTTGCTGTGGCTTGCCCTTCACCTTCTTGATCTTGCCTCCTGCCATTTATGGTGTGCAGTGTGCACCTATCTCTCACACACAAAGGCCCTGTTTAGAAATAAAATGCAACAGGATTACTTAATTCATAATGGACTCCATTCTTTGGAATGTATAATAAATCAATGGAATTCATTATAATTTATAAATGTACAATAACATATTTTCCTAATGGAACAGAAATTGATTTTTGTGAACTATTAGCATGAATGCAAGAAGATAAAAAGAACAATCAAGAATCATCCAAGCGTTTCATTAAAAAAAAAATTTCAGTAAAACTTTGCTTTATTAACTTTCAAAATGATATAAATAATCAAGTTAAAGAAACTGGTCAGAAAACTAGATAACATGAAATAACCAAACATTGGTTTCAGTAGTATATCTAGCATGCTGAGAGCTGATTTCAAGCAAGTTAGCTGCACTCTGGAATTAAGAATAAAAAGATGCCTTCAAATATACAACCAATTATTATTCCTAGACCTTGGGCTATGCACAAGAAATTGTATGTTATTTCCTTAAAAAATAAATATAGGGCTAGGTCATATTGCCTAGCACTTTAATTTTCCTACTGTTATTACCTTCTCTCTATCGTTAAATTGAATTCAAATCAATGGTAACAGTTACATAGATGGGTCCCACACCTCTATCTCTCATAGGAAAATATTTTCAATGCTTCAGAAGCACAGAGTACTCTTTTTACCAAATGTAGTAAAAAGTAACACTTTTACACTACCATTGCCTTTATATTTATTTCCACTCATATCCTGCATTTTTCCATTTTTGGGCAAGGAGTATGTACTGCTGGAGCACAGAAAATGAGCTCCTCTCTTAGATCATCCATGCCACATACCTTCTCTCTCTTTCTTCTTTCTCTTCTATCAGATTTTCTCTTTCTTTTCTCTCTTTAATCGGACCATCTCTCTTAGTTTACATATCCACACCATGATTAAGTCTCCTAGATATACTTCTGCACCAAAATAACCCAACCAAAATGATGAACTCTTAAAAGTAATTCAAATTACTTTACTTTTTATTTTTGTTCAAGTAACTGCCTTTGCCTTGCCTATATTATAGGGAGAAATAGAGAGAGATAAAGGTGTGAGACCCACCAATGTAACTATTTAATTTTATTTAATCTTGTGATATTTGAAACCGTCGATTTGAATTCATTATAACAGTGGAAAAGAGGTAGTAAGGACAGAACATTAAAGTGGTAGGTAATTTAATCGGCCCAATAAATATATATGTATAGATATATTTGGAGAAAATTCCCTTAAATAATATAAAGAGCAAACCCCGATACACAAGGCACCTCACTTTTGCTAGGGTAGGGGTGAGATTCTGGGAATCTACTTTACTTTGTCTTACCCTAGGTAGCACCGACTCGACACGCGACACGTGACACGACACGACACTCCGACACGTCAATCCTAAAAAAATATGAATTTCGACACGTTGGGACACGTTTTAATATTAAATAATATTTTTAATTTATATAGTATATATTTCATTTAATATTCAATAATTTAACAAAAAAATAAAACTAAACTAATAATAGCCATCAATTTAACCAAAAAAAATCATTTCCATAATACCATTATATTGATCTAAAGCAAAAATAATAGCATATCCATAGAAAAACATAAAATATGGAGATTACAGATTACCTTCATGGAGCATCTTCATCTAGAATAACATTTGACTTCATCTCTGGCTCATCAAGTGAAAGAGTAGCAACTTCAAGAATTCCAACATCTTCAAATGTATCAAATGTATCTCCAGCAATGTCCCACATTCTAGTATCCCCATGTGTATACTGTGAAGTTTTTCTTGATAAGAGCCGAAGGTTGCTATGTATATAAACCAAGTCTTCAGCACGTTTTGGAGTCATCTTATTCCATCTTACAGAATGCACAAAAGAATAAGTACTCCAATTGCGTTCAGCACAGGATGAAGAAGAAGGTTGTGCAACAAGTCGCAATGCTATCTTTTGAAGCATAGGTGAACAAGCACCATGAAGCACCCACCAAGCTTTGGGCTCCATAGAATATCGATTTTGCATGGCATCATAATCTCTAAAACCCCCACTCATACTAACAAAGTCCACATACTCCAAATTTATTTTATTTCGGTCCTCCAAGTTAGGAAAGTATCTCTTTAAGCATTTTTGTCTTTCTTGATTAATCTCTAAATCCTTGTGTGGAGGAACTCGACTAGAATCTTCATTAAGCCATTGTTCACTATAGTATCTGAAAGAAAAAAAAGAAAAACAATTAAACAAATTATATCAAATAAGAGAAGTATTAAATTCATTCATATTTAAAAGCTTACTTCGGATTCAAAGCATGTGCCAAACAATGAAGTGGAGTTGAATTCTTGGTCCAACGATCCACAAGAATGCCATGCACCACCTCATAAAAAGTTGAGGTCTCATCCATCCTCTTCAATTCATGAAAGTATATAGCTTTCTTCACTTTCTCAATCATCTCATCCCACATATCATAAATCAAATGAAGACAAGGTTTATCAGTGTCACAAATCCTGATCATATTATAAATAGGAGCAGTGAAAGCAAGTATATAATCAATTGAATCCCACCAAAGATCATCCAATATCTTATCTTTAACCATTCTTGCCCGCCCTAGATTATCATCTTTATACAAACTCCATTTTTCACTGATTACCATATTTTGGAGACCACATTTTATCAATTTGAACCTCTTTAGCATCACAATCATGGAAGCAAAGCGGGTTTCAGCTATAGAAAGCAACTTCAATCCCACAAACTCATTAAACATTGACAGTTTCATAGAATGATTCATTATGAATTGCTTTATTGCAGAAACATCTCCAACAATATCAGAAATCCAACTACATTCCTCATATGCTATTTGATTATTCTCCACATTTTTTGCAGCACAAATATTTTTCACAGCTAAATTCAGTGTGTGAACAACACATGGTGTCCAAGTAATAGATGGAAATTCTTGCTCAATAAGATGCCCTGCTCCCTTACAATTTGCAGCATTATCCGTGATTACTTGAACCACTTTTTCATGCCCAACTTCTTGAATTACTTCTTTTAACAACAAGAAAATAAAATGTCTATCCTTAGTCTCTCCTGAACAATCAACTGATTTCAAAAACATAGCTTCACCATCAGATACTGCCATGAAATTAATAAGTGGCCTCCTTTGTGAATCACTCCATCCATCACTCACAATACTAACACCCTTGTCTTTCCACCCAGCTCGAATAGGTGCACACAACCTATCAATATTTTCCTTCTCTTTCTGCAAAAGAGTGGTTCGCAAGGGGTTATATCCTGGTGGCAAATAACCTCCAATATTATTATCTGCAGCAAAAGTGAAAGCTGCTTGAAAGTATGGGTTCCTTGCTAAAGTGAATGGCAATCCTGCTGAATAAAACATCCTAGCAATCAAGTCGTTCAATTCTTCTCGCGCCCCAACATTGAATGCCCTCTCAATAGGATTTCTAGATGAACTTCCAACCTCACTTCCACTTCTTCTTTTTTTCGAGTTTGATTCTACGGAAAAACTAGAAGGGGGTAAAGGCACATTTTTAGGTGCATTGCTCTTCAATCTCTCACTAGTTTCTTGTTCTAATTTCTCCATCTCTAGCAAGTCTTTTGTCTGTACATGTAAACATTTTGCAATTCCTTTACCTGCTATTTTAAGCAAATGAGCCCTTATTCTAGTATACGAACTTTTAAAATCCTTCTCACAAAAATTACATTTCCAAGATATATTCCCTCCTGCTTTCGTTATGGTGCCTACTTTGGTAACATATTTCCATAATGGCTTCCTTAGAAATTCATCATCTCCACTACTTGCAATACTTGAATCCATTCTAAAAAAAATAAAATTAAACACTATGAACAAAATAATTACTTATGCAAATATAGAACAATTAAATTAAAATAGTAGCATAAAGAAATTAAATTAAAATAATTCCATTAACAAACCAATTTGTTTACTGATATATTTCTTTCTACATCAAATAAAGAAATATATATTTCGTTTATTTTTATCACTCACACAACATACCTATTATAAATTATTTCGGACACGGTCAAATTCGCGTGTCGGAATGGTCAACATGTCGGAAAAGTTGACTGCATGTCCGACACCGTGTTGGAGCGTGTCGGATCGTGTCGGACACGACTCTCCCTGTTTTTACAAGTGTTCGTGCTTCCTTGGTCTTACCCTGTACTTTTGCAAAGATGTTGTTTAAAAACAGGATAATACTTACCTCATGAAATTAAAAATAATTTTCTCCAATTCTCCTACACCATATAACCAACATATGTACTTATCTCCACTTTCATTAAGATGAAGATAAGTACATACTTGGGATGAGACAGTATAATTAGGCTATGGTAGAAAACACGATATAGACTACTTTGATTTTACCTATTGCAGGCAAAACGGGACAAAAAGGATTCCATTACCATAAAATAGAATATAGAAGATTTGAGATGAGAGGAACGGGAGGAAACATGCAAAGGAAAGGAAATCTCCAACAATCACATCAGAATCAAAGATTTCCTATGGGAAGGAATCCATATAATCCCAAGTATACACACAAACACACCCCCCCCAATTCTTCCATCGGAATGTTGGCCAGATGCGTACTAAGCTTCCCTTGTCGGTCATCTCTCCCATTGCTCCGCAGATAAAAATATCAGTACTCTTTGCTGGACATCTCTGATTCAACCCAACCAAACATTCTTTATACTAATATGCAATTTTTATTTTGGCCAAAGCAAAAACACTAGTCATTCACATAGATACTTTTTAATGCTGGTGATGAATTTGGAAGATAGTGCCATGACTTTGAGCTTCTTAATTTTATGTACAAGTGCACAACTAGAACTTGAGGATGACAAACTTTGATGTGAGCAGAGCATGAATTTCTGAGGTCTTTGATTAATCTATCTCTACACATAAAGAACATCACAAATTTACCAAACACCACACCTTTTGAATAGAGAACAACAAAGAAGCAAACACATTTCTCACATAGAACTGAATCTTTTATCCTTATCAACAGAACCTAAACGAATAACCAATTTAACAAACAGCGAGAATTTATTTGCATCCTAATAAATTTGCTGATGCATGCTCAATCATGTTAGCAACAACTATCCAGATATGGAGAATAGTTAGGGTCACTAGTCAAACCAAATATAATTAAACAAAAAAAAAAGTTTAATAAAAAAAGTACGATAGAATTCACAAATTCATAAGTCCTTAACAACATAATTACAAAAGTTCAAACTATAAATAACCGAGTTCAACCAAACTATAGTAGCTTAGTTGGTGCCAAAATACCCAATATCATATCCTTAATTCTGGAATTCGCCCTGAATTGGAGTAATCACTAGTGATGAATCAATTGAAATATCTCAAAAAAAAAAAAAAAAAAAAAAAAAAAAAACCCGAGTTCACAAGTTCAAAAAACAATTAATCATTACCTAAGGATGAGGCGGCAGGGCGTTTATGGGCGGCGCGGCTGACGGTGGAGCGAGACAGAGCATGACGGAGTCTTCTGCGGCGGCAATTTAGCGTTCTACTCCCTTCTCCTAATCCGGGGTTTCATTATGTTTGGTTTTTTTTTTTAAAAAAATTTGACTTCTTTTGTTATTTCTAATACCAAACGACTCTTTTGTAACTTTTTTTTTTAATTTAAATAAGATTTTAATTCGATGAACATAATAGGATAAAGATAAAAAAAAGTGGATCGAAATAGGAACAAATATTGGCATAATTAGGTAACGAGGCTAATGAAATTATATTATCTTATTATGTGTTTAAGTGAATTTTTATTATTAAGATATGATACAAATAAATAAAAATATTAATTATTACTAAATTTTATACAATTTTTTAAAAACTAATTTTTAAAATGATTTTCTTCTTTTTTTGCTTAATAAAATTTAGGTGGAGTTAGATACAATATGGCAGTATCTTATTAGGGTCAGAGATTTTCTTTTTCTTAATACATTAGTTTCTATTTTAAAATATTTAAAATTCATAATTTTAAATAAAACATATTAAAATACATCAAATAACTTACAAAATTTTAAAAATAAAAATTTTTGTTCATCAAATATATTTTTAAAAAGATGTTTTAAATTAATTGTTAATATTTATATATGTAACATGACGAAAACAATTTGAATAAAATTAACATGGAAAAAATAATCAAGTAACATGCAACATGAAAGAATTTAATATGGATTATAACTCGGTTTAATTTGTTTAATGGGTAGAAATAATTATTAACTATTCAAATACACTATGAGCAATATTTGATTAGAGTTAGAGATTTGTTACTTATGAAAGTTAATGAAAAATAAAAAATTCTAAGCACACTTGTCACGGTGGCCGTTGAGGCGGGCGATATTAGCGATGGTGGGCGGTGACGATATTCGAGCACATTGTTTGCCTTGTGAGAGCTTAATTCTCGAAAAGCATTAGGGGATTTGGCAAGATGAATTTTTTTTTTTTTACCATGAAAATATTATTACTAGGAATATGGTGGGAAAATGAGTTTGATATAAAAGTTAAAAAAAAATATTTGGTAAGACGAATTATTACTGAAAAAATTTGGTTAAATTTTATCAGTCTATATTTGATTTAAGATAAAATATTGATGAAAAAAAAGTTGAAATAACGAAATTAATCCTTTTATAATTGGGTAGAGTGTGTATCCTTTTAAAGGATGTAAAGTTGTGTTATTTTAAGTGAGAGAAAGAGATAAATAAAAGAAGAGAGAGTGGACAAAAAAAATAAAGGTGTGAGTCTCACTTCTTTGTGAGAGTGAAATGATATAAATTGTGTCATTTAAAAGACGACAAACATTTTTATCTTTAAAATTTTTGAATCCGGAGAACCCTTGTTTTTATTTGCGAGTCTGTCCTCCTCCATGGCTTATTAATATGCACGTAATATTACAGTCTCTCGTGGTGCATTTTTTCATGTTATTTTGTTCTTAGCCCTTCAACTACATTAAATGTGTTCTTTATTTTTTTAAAAATTTCAGAGATATGGTCCTCCACCATCATACCATCATCTGAAGATCCCCGGACTGAATGCTCCCATCCTATGGCACCTTCTAGCCATTTACAAACGGTAATCAAATGTCTAATGATCGAACCTCTTTATTGGCAAATAATCGACCCATGCCTAACAATGTATAGTGGTAGACATAGACATGGTCAAGGGCTGCAAAATATAAATCAACACACGATGGGAGACTGGGAGTGGTCTTTTTGTTCCTAATTTTGGAGCTCAATTCTTCACTTAGCCGATAATTGAAAAATACCACATTGGAAGTGGTCTTTTCAAACAGTAATTCTCATCACAATTTTCACATGAATCGCAAATCACAAGGAATATATTTTGCTAGTATAATTTTTGTCAAACTTGTACCAAACATGATATTATTCAATATTCACCCACAATTCAATCTTAAAATAAACCTCTTGCTAAATACCCCCTTATGGTATTGAAATACTTGTGGGCCAAATTGTATTCTAACAATTAATTCTTGGACTTAACTAATAGAAAGCCCTAAAGGATGTGTACAAGCATGGATACCATTGACTTTACACTTCTCATAAAATTATATTTGTAGAGTTTTATGTAACTCTCTATTGCATTCACTTTTTAATTTTCTTAAGTGTAGAAGACTGGCTATTCAGAAAATGCTGGTGAATGTTGAAATCCCATAAAAGATATTGCAGTTATACATGTTATGAAACATATAACTTCACATAGTGAAAATTTAATGGAATTCATGTCATTCAGAAGCGTAGAAAATGGTATTTCATGTATTCAATACCCCAATAGGATGAGATTACGACATATACATGATAAACCTAAATGTAAAAAATGAAACTAATAATTATAATGATATATTCTAATTGAAAAAAAAAATGAAAATTGATTCTATCTAATTCTTAAGATTTAGAAATTTGATATTTTTCCTAAAATAAATTGATTCAAGGAACCTTACGCAACATGAAAAATATAATAAATGAGCTCGTGGCAACACTCCTCTTCAAGTGGATGAAAATGTCTTTGATACCCGGCATGACAAGTGAGCTCTTGAAATCCATGCTTCCCACAACATTTGTAAGCGTACCAACTAATTGAACAAATGATCATTGAATAACTTTATGTTCCAAGTTTGGTCAATTTCAACATGTTTGGTATGGTCACGTTGATTTAGGTTGTGAGATATGTCAACGACAGCCTTGTTGTCACCAAAAAATTTCATTTCAGGGTTCGAAGAATAACTCAGCTCGGTTACTAACTTTTTGAGCCACAATAATTCACCCACCTTTTTTCTATTCATCTAACTCGGCCTCAACACTAGATAATGACACTATCGTTTGCTTTTTACTTCTCCACATAACAAGATTCCTTCACACTGATGTGAGATACAAGATGTAGATCTCCTATGAGTAACATCTATTGCCCAAATTTGCATTCGTATACGCATACATGTCAAGTTTGTCATTTTTTGTAAAGAACAAGCCTGTCTCTATAGTCAAATTTAAGTATTGGAGAATTCTAAACATTGCATCTATATGATCCTTCCATGGAGCATACATGATTCTTCATAACACAAACTTTTGAATTTTTTCATATTATTATGTGTTTCATTCATTTCTTACAGACCGCTCAACATTTGTTAACCAACAATGAGAATCTAGACTCATCAAATGCATCAAAGTCCGTGGTTCAGGACATGCACAAAGTGCTGAGTTTCAACATTGGTGGTTACCATGATAGCAACGGTCTTATAGCATTATACCATTCACAGTTAAATGGAAGAAATGAGGGAGACTACTTTGGTAAAGAGAGGGAAAGCATGTGCATGCATATTCATGGAGCTCCAAATGAGGCTATTAAATAACACTTCTTTTTATTTTATTTTTTTATTTTTTAATGCATTTAAAATTTTCTTTAGAAACAAAATTTTTACTTAATATGCAGACATAAATAAAAAGTTTTGGGTTCGTCACTGATGATAATAGTACCCTTACAGTATTCAACTTAACAAATGGTGAGAATGTTTCCTTTTAATCTATCCTATAGGTATTTGTATATCCCTTGGCAAACCAGTTGTGCTTTTTATCTTTCTATTGCGCCATCCGAATTATACTTAATGGCGAAAACCCACTTACACCCCACAACTTTCTTGTTAGTATTAGTAGGTGTCTGTAACACTGAATGTGCACCCGACGTATTATCTCATTATGTTATTAGGGACATCAATAATAATTAAGAATCAATAACAATATTGTCTTAGTTTGTTATCTATACTTGTAACTTAGCCATTTATCATCATTACGGAAGCATGAGTCAACTATTTGTTTTCATCTACTCACTAAAAACGCTCGTAATAGCCAACAAATCTAGCGAGTAATCCTGGAACAGGTTATGTTCCCGAAACATGCGATGTTCCCCGAAACATTCCACGTTAATTAAGGAATTTTAATTAATAAATTATGAGAAAAGAGGAAATAATTTCATAATTGATCCTAATAATTATTATGAGGCTTTAATAATTATAGTAAGTGAGTAATAATGCTGAAAGTCGCTTTTCGGAAGAAAAGTGCAGATACCGGTTCTGCTAGTCGGTATAAATGCGTATCGAAAAAGTATCCCGGAAAATTATAATAAGAGCATGATAATTACTAGAATAATATTTAGGACTTGTAAAACGAGTTTCAAGTCCAAATAATGAGAACTGGTGCTAGAAACCGCTACTGGCTTTGAAAAGCGCGTACCGAAAAGGTGCTCCGAAAATTATAAGAAAAATATGATAATTCTTGTAAAATTGAGTAGGTTAATATAAGAGAGTAAAGATTATTAGAGTAAAGATTTGAAGTAAATCCTTACTGAGTTACTGAGTTACTTTACTAGTTACTTTACTATCATGTACTTTCAGCTGATGTATAGTAAGTAGCATAGTGGTGTCCTCACTAGATTTCTTTCCCTAAGTGGTTGTTAGACCTCAACCACTTTCTGTTTAGGCATCACCTTTATATATTGTAGTGTACGTGTAAATCAGAGATAATCAATATAGAAAACTTTCCTTTCTCTTTGTATTTCTCTTCTCTCTCTCTCTCCATGACTTCACCCAAATCTAATATGGTATCAGAGCCCTCTCTCTGAGGGCCTGTGCCATTTTAGGTCACATTCATGGCTTCCGCTTCAGATCCAGATAACTCTAACAAGTTGCGCATGTTTTGAGACACTTCAATGGAAGCAAAGTCTCTTCCTTCTCTCTTTAATCTTCAGATCTCAGCAAAACTCACTGAAAATAATTTTCTCTTTTGGAACCAAATCATCGAACCAGTGATTACAACGCATCAACTGCAAAAGTTCCTGGTAAATCCGAAGATTCCACTTCAGTTTGCTTCTGATGAAGATCGTGAGAGCAATAACCAAAGCTCTACCTACCTAGAATGGCTTACACAAGACCAGATGCTTCTTACATGGCTCCTTTCAACAGTTTCAGAACAAATAGTGAATGATATACTTCCTGTCAAGCATTCCTTTGAAGCCTGGGAAAATATACACAGGTTATTTCAAGGTATGATGAAATCAAAGGTCATGCAACTCAGATCTGAGTTAAGAACGATGAAGAAAGGTACACGGTCTATGAAGGAATACCTCACTCGAATCAAAACATTGTGTGATTCTCTTAAAGCCATAGGAAATCCTGTTTCAGCAGAGGAGTATACAGAAACAATTCTTTATGGTTTAACTTCCGATTATACTCCATTCATCATGCTTGTTCATGGCAGAGAACGTCCCTACATTGTTGCAGATCTTGGAATGGAGCTCCTTGCACATGAGCAACTATTGCTTAATCAACATGAGTCTTCATTATCTGAAGTGCCAACTGTAAATCTGACACATGGAGCTCAGAATTTAGCTCAGAATTTTCAGAAACAGAATGTACCTGATGATGATACTCAAAATAACAAAGTTACACAACAGAGAAACTTTGCTAACAGAGGAAGAGGACGCCCTGGAGGTAGAAATTCATATGGAAGAGGCAGAGGAAATAGATCAAATGTTCACTGTCAGCTGTGTTTCAAGTATGGACATGATGTAAGGTCATGTTGGCATAGATTTGAAGAAGATTTTGTGCCAAATCTACCTCCACCACAGGGACCATCCTTCAACAATTACTTTGCTTCTCAAGGTCAGAACCAGCGTTCATTTCAGTATAATAGAAATTTCAATGCACAGCCACAAGCTTTGATGGCCACACAGCCTGGACTATTGTCTACTCCAAGTTCTGTACCGGTTATGGAGTGGTTACCTGACTCAGGAGCTTCCAGTCATGTTACAAGTAGTATGCACAATCTGACACAGAGTCAACAACTCAATGGACTAGACCGTGTTTTAGTTGGCAATGGTCAAGGTTTGCCAATTACAGCCACTGGCTCTTCCTCTTTTCATTCTCCTTTTGACTTTAACGTTCAGTTTCATCTTAATAATCTGTTGTTAGTTCCATCTATTACCAAAAATCTCATGAGTGTGAGTAAGTTTGCACGAGATAACCATGTATTTTTTGAGTTCCACCCTAATACTTGCTTTGTAAAATCACAGGACTCACATAAGATTCTTCTGAAAGGATCTGTTGCACCATATGGCCTTTACCACTTCTCAAATTTACATCTTCTTCCACCTAGACAGCTTAGCACTTCAGTGGCAGATGCACCATCAGCTCATGTGTCCACAACAAGTTCCCCACTACTCTCCATTTCACATGATGTCTGTAATCCTTTACCTAGTAGCTCTTGTATGTCTGTGGCTACAACTAGTACACAGAATCATTTTTCTTGTTCCTCTTATTCCTTGTGGCACTGTCGATTAGGACATCCACATTATGATTCACTCAAAAGTGTACTAAAAACTTGTAATATACCTTTTAATAAAATGAGTGAAGATTTTTGTTCCTCTTGCTGTGTTGCTAAATCTCATAGACTGCATTCTCCTCTTTCCAATACTGTCTATCATGAGCCTTTTGAATTAATTTACAGTGATTTGTGGGGTCCATCACCAATGAAATCCACTTTGGGAAACACATACTATATTTCCTTTGTTGATTCCTTCACCAAATATACTTGGTTGTTTCCTCTTAAACAAAAATTTGAAGCTTTCAATGTTTTTAAACAGTTCCATGCTATGATCACAAACCAATTTCAAAGACTTCTTAAGGCTCTTCAAACTGATTGGGGGGGAGAGTTTAGAATCTTCACACAGTATCTTAAACTCCATGGGATAAATCATAAAATTACATGTCCACACACTCACCATCAAAATGGAGTGGTAGAAAGAAAGCATAGACATGTTGTTGAGACTGGACTGACATTGTTAGTTCATGCAACTCTTCCTTTACAGTTTTGGGATTATGCCTTCCTGGCAGCAGTCTATCTGATTAATAGACTCCCATCAGCCTCAATCCAATTTGAAGTCCCTCATGTCAAGCTACTCAAACAAGCCCCTGACTACACCTTTCTAAAGATCTTTGGTTGTGCCTGTTTTCCATGTTTAAGACCTTACAATAAGCACAAACTGGATTTTCAATCCAAAGAATGTGTTTTTCTGGGATACTCCACAAATCATAAAGGCTATTACTGCCTTAATCCTGATGGCAGAATTTACATTTCAAAAGATGTCCTATTTAATGAATACAGATTTCCCTATTCTACTTGGCATCACGTCACTCCACCTCTCACTCCAACCTCTCCTTTTTCTGTCCCACTTTCTGTTCTGTCCAGCAACTCACAGCACCAAATTCCATCACATCAAGCACATACTCCTCAATCTGTTCAGCCTACTGCATCTCCCTCACCAACTAATATTTTACCCACTTCCCTAGTTCGCATGCCCACTACATCCTCTCCAATACCTGCTGATGCCACTGAAGTCTACAGTTCCCCACTAACTGCTACTGCCACTGCACCTCTTCCCTTTTCTGAGGATCATTTTGACTTTGTTGTTGCACCTCTCAGTTCACCCTCCTCTAGTGTCAACAGCTCCTCTCCATCCTCCAACCAGTCTTCTTCTACCTCTGACTATGTACCACCTAAGTCTTACACTCCCTCTTCACCTCATTCCATCATAACCCGATCCAAAACAGCAGCTAGGAACCTTGTTCTTCTTACCCATACAGAACCTTCAACAGTTAAACAAGCCTTATCTAGTCCAGATTAGTTGAGTGCTATGAAATCTGAATTTAATGCTTTATTGGCTAACAATACTTGGTCTCTTGTCTCTTTACCCAATGGCAGAAAATAAATATGATGCAAATGGGTCTTCAAAGTTAAAGAGAATCCTGATGGCAGTGTTAATAAGTATAAAGCTCATCTTGTGGCTAAGGGTTTTCACCAAAAGGCTGGCTTTGACTACAATGAAACCTTTTCTCCAGTGGTTAAACCTGTAACTGTTCGGGTAATGCTCACAATAGCACTTTCCTTTGGCTGGTCTCTTCGGCAAAATGACATCAATAATGCCTTCCTCAATGGTGACCTTGAGGAGGAAGTCTACATGAATCAGCCCTCTGGCTTTGAGGCAGCAGATAAGTCTCTAGTTTGTAGATTACATAAGTCTCTTTATTGTCTAAAGCAAGCTCCACGCGCCTGGTTTGATAAACTAAAACAGTCCCTCTTTACTCTTGGGTTCAAGTCTAGTCGCTGTGATCCCTCTCTATTTATTTTAAAGGCTGCCTCTGTCTGTATCTACATCTTGGTGTATGTAGATGACATTATAGTCACTGGAAATGATGCTTCTCTAATTCAAAGGCTGATCTCTCAACTGCATTCCACATTTGCACTTAAGGATATAGGGGAACTTGATTATTTCCTTGGTATTGAGGTAAAACACAACAAATCTGATTCCCTTTGTCTCACTCAGTCCAAATACATTAGAGATCTTCTTATAAAGGCAACTATGCATGAAGCAAAGGCTATTTCAACTCCTATGCCTTCCAACTGTAAGCTGTCTCGATTTGGTTCAAACTATTTTTCTGATCCATATCTCTATCGGTCTATTGTGGGTGCTCTTCAATATGCAACAATTACTAGACCAGAAATTAGTTTCGCAGTTAACAAAGCATGTCAATTCATGAGTCAACCTTTGGATGATCATTGGAAGGTTGTGAAACGCATCCTCAGGTACCTGCAAGGCACTATCTCCTATGGACTACATCTTCAATCTGCTAATTCAGCAGCTCCTTTCTCTCTCACTGCCTTTTGTGATGCGGATTGGGCAAGTGATCCAGATGATAGGAGGTCCACCTCAGGAGCATGCATATTCCTAGGCCCAAACTTGGTATCTTGGTGGTCCAAAAAGCAGTCCTTAGTTGTAAGATCCTCAGCTGAAGCTGAGTATAGAAGTCTGGCCCTGACTTGTGCAGATATTTTATGGATTAAATCCCTTCTCCACGAACTGCAGCTCCCATTTACAGTACCTCACATCTTTTGTGATAATCAGAGTGCCATAGCTCTCTCTCACAATCCAGTTTTGCATGCTCGCACAAAGCATCTTGAGCTGGACATTCATTTTGTTCGTGATCATGTGATTGCCAAAGATATTCTAGTTTCCCATGTCCCTGCTCTTGACCAAATTGCTGACACATTGACAAAGGCATTCCCTGCTACTCGGTTTGAAGAACTCAGGACCAAACTTGGAGTCCTGGACACCTCTCAGCTTCTCCATGCCTCCTACGTTTGCGGGGGAGTATAAGAGAGTAAAGATTATTAGAGTAAAGATTTGAAGTAAATCTTTACTGAGTTACTGAGTTACTTTACTAGTTACTTTACTGTCAGGTACTTTCAGCTGATGTATAGTAAGTAGCATAGTGGTGTCCTCACTAGATTTCTTTCCCTAGGTGGTTGTTAGACCTCAACCACTTTCTGTTTAGGCATCACCTTTATATACTGTAGTGTACGTGTAAATCAGAGATAATCAATATAGAAAACTTTCCCTTCTCTTTGTATTTCTCTTCTCTCTCTCTCTCCATGACTTCACCCAAATCTAATAGTTAAGAATCCAAAGTTTGGGATTAAAATGCTAAGCGTAGCAATTAAAGCTAATACTGTGTGTTTTATTTGAAAGTAGCTATATATACTCATTTAAGGGCACATTGCCCTAGATACCAGATTTTTGCTACGTGAGTTGTGTTGGTGGCTGACTAGAAACACAGCCTTTGGGTTTTCTCCTTCTTTTTCTTGAGGTTCAAAGCCTTTTCTTCCTTGATTCTTCACTTTTTCTCTTGTAAACACATTGGGTGAGTGTGAACAATCCTTGTGAGTGAGAAAAAAACTTCATTTCTGAGTTTGGCTTATGTCTTGAGAGGGTGAGCTTGCTGTTTTCACGTTTTGGGAAGGAGAGAGTTTTCCTTAGGTGTTTTGAAGCTTCAAGGAGCTTCTTTGTTGTGTAAAAGAACCACCTTTGTACACCATTTTCGTGTACAGTGAGAGACAGAACCTTAGGAGTGTCTAGTGAGCTCCAAGGGCCTCTTTGTTCTAAGTTTTGAGCCTTGGTATGTTGTACAAACCTTTGATCTTGAGTTTATGCTTAAAAATGGAAGCTCGATGCATGTAAAGGTTAAAAGATGATAACTTAATGTTGGGTTGGTCAAACACACCTAGAAATGCATGTTTAAGTGTTTAAAATCGGTAAAAACCCAACCTTGGAAGGATATCTTCACGAAATGCAGTCTCTGTATTCTGTCGTGAAATATCCGGATATCTGCCCGAGAAATATCCGGATATGTGATATCCGGATATTGGATTTGGACATCCGGATATAGGAATCTGGATATCTGGATATTGTATATCCGGATATGTACAGTGAAATATCCGGATATTGCATATCCGGATATGGTCCCGAGGAATATCCAGATATTTTGGGATTTCGTAGAACAGTAGTTGTGCTGTGTGTACAGTAGGCTATTGGGGGTTTGTGGACCCTAGATTGATGAAGTTGAACTTCTGTAATTAATGAACTTAGTCAGAATCAAGTGATTAAGGGCTTATGGCTTGGTATGGAGCCTTAAGACGTAAAACGTAAAGGAAAGGTGTTGTCTTTAAGTTATATGCTTGTGGTGCATTATTATTGATATAGTATTAATCCATAACAGATTGTGAATCTGCTGTGTTTGGACTTTGAGCTGTGGATTCTTGGCTTTGGATGTTAGCTTGCAAGGTAAGCTTTCGTGTCCTCGGTTTAGCCATGTTGTGGTTCCACCATGTCCCATGGGGGTGTGGTTATTAGTATGCTGTGTCACATGCTTTGAATATTTGAAATGTTGTTGAGCTTTATATGTAATGGCTTTTAATATGCATGTGTTGTTCCATCTTGACGGTAATCCTGAGTATGTAGCGTCATACAAGACGGTGATCCGGGGTGGATGCAAGTAGTGTCTTGCACTATTTGTGGGTATTAGACGTATATAAATCCTGCATTTCTCTGGCCAGTAGAATAGAATTGACACACATGACATGATTATCTGCTGCATTGCACTAATTTAGAACTGATGATGATAAACTGCTTTTGAACTTATATTGCACATGTAAGTGAGCTTGGGGTGGAAGATCCTTGAGGACCCCTTGTCTTACTGAGATTTCTTGTTTAGAGATCTCACCCCACGTTTGGGGAATGCTTATTTCAGGTTCAGGTAGTATGGTGACTGATGCCTCTGGCGGCAGGAGGCCAGAGCTTAGCTGATATTGATATTATGCTGTATTGCTGCCATGACTGGTTTTGGATGCTGTTTATGTTTTCCGCTATTTATGATTATGTTGTTGTTGAGACTGATGTTGGGCATGTTGCCTTATTTGAGTGAGCATGGGGATTGTCCATGACACTTTTGTTAGTACTTTTAGACTGGAGTTGTATAAACTGTTAGATGGTCCGGTCTACGTTGTTGTAGTTCCGTGACTAGAGCCACACACACTTTTATTATCTATGTTATGAGGTATTTCAGTTAGCTGTTTTATTGCAATTACATACATGCAATGTTTTATTAATTGATTAATAAGCAAGTTGGTAATGATAATGACATCATAATTAAAAAGAAAAAGATATTCCGCATTTTTAATTAAGCGTTGCTTAATACGATAGTATGATAACATTACCGGATATATACGGGATGTTACATTTATGGTATCAGAGCAATGGTTCGAGAGAAAAGCCTATATGTATTGCAATATTTAAGATGTTTGGTTGTGTCTGTCTTGTGTGTTTACTCCGTCGAATTTTATTATGATACTGCATATGTAATCGCATTGCGTGGGCCTGATCAACTCATAATTTGTGTAACTTGTGCAGAGTCATGGTAAGGTCTGGGAGAACACGAGAGACTTTTGAGGATCAACCCGATCCTATCTTGACTGCATTGGCTGAGATGCAGGTGGCTAGGTTAGCCGATCAGGAAGCCACTAGATTGGCCAACGCGGCAATGATGGATGTTGTTCGCGAGGCGAACCGGATAGCCGCAAAAGAGGTTCGTGAAGCGAACCGGAGGACCACTGAGGATGTCCTCGAGGCGAACAGGATGGCGAACATGACGATGATTAGAGTCATGTTGGAAGAGATGAGGGCTGGTCCTGCTGTAGGCCAGGCACCACCGCCACCACCGCCGCTGCCTCCACCTAGTGTTCAGGATGAGAGCCTGAGTCACATTGGCAGTGCTGCTCATGTCGCTGAGACGAGGGAGACTCTTGTAGAGCCTGCTGAGGATCGTGATGTGATAGATCGCCGGATGAATGCTTTCAGGAAGCATAAGCCACCTGTGTTTGAGGGGTCTTTGGATCCTATTGCTGCTGCGAGATGGCTGGAGTCGTTGCAGAAGATATTTCGGGTCATGCAGTGTACAGACCCACAGAAGCTGATGTTCTCGACTTACATGCTGGAGGGCGATGCCCATGAGTGGTGGACAAACACCTCTAGTGCTTATGAGATGCAGGGTCATGTCATGACATGGCCATTCTTTGAGGAGTGCTTTTTGGGCAGATACTTTCCCTACGATGCGCAGGAGAGGAAGCAGGGGGAGTTTGATAGATTGGTTCAGGGCTCGATGTCTGTTGACGAGTACCTGGCCAAGTTCAATGAGCTGGTGAAGTTTGCGCACTTCAGGATGGTTCCTCCTACTCCGATTTTTTTGGCTGCTAAGTTCCGTAGAGGACTTAGTGAGGTGATTGCTGAGCATATTGCTGGAGCTGCTTTGAGGGACTTTGGTACACTGGTTCAACAGTGTAAGGACATTGAGGATGTCTGCATAGCGAGTAAGGCCAAGAGGGCCAGGGTCGACGAGACCAAAGGGACTGTTGGTTTCGCTCCTGTTTCTACTTCTTGGAAGGACAAGAAGTTTGCTGGGAAGGGCAACGGTAAACAGTTGGCTACTAGGCAGGCGCCTGGTCAGTTCAAGAGGACTGCTTCACAGCAGGGGAGTTTTGCTAGGCCTCCTTCCACTCCAAGATGTTCGGGATGTGGAAAGGAGCATGTGGGACGTTGTGTTTCGGGGCTATTGGTTTGCTTCCAGTGTGGCAAGGAGGGCCACTTCTCTAGAGACTGACCGTCGTCGACGGCGAGAGCTGCAGCTGTTCAGGAAGTTTCTTTGCAGATGGTTCCGATGGCTTCTACTTCGGCACCTGCAGTGCCACCTTCTGTTGGGCGTGTGTACACCTTGGATAGGCAGCAGTCGGACTGCGCTCCGAACCTTGTTAGAGGTACTGTGTCTATTAGTGGTATTGATGTTGATGCATTGTTTGACTCCGGGACTACGCATTCGTTTGTTGCTACCCCGATTGCTTTGGGGCTTGAGTTGCCCATGTCTGTGCTTTCTCCACCGTTGTGGGTGACTACTGCCACCAGAGAGATTCGTGATTCTACCACTGTACATCGCGATGTAGCGTTTCAGTGGGATGGCCGTGAGTTCTCGGTGGATTTGATAGGATTGCCGATGGCTAACTTGGAGATTATTCTGGGCATGGATTGGTTGTCTAGAAACTGTGCACTGATTGATTGCTGTGCAAAGCGCGTGGTGATGTCTCCGTGTGATTCCACAGCTAGTTCCTCGCCATATATTTCTTTGCTGCAGGCTAGGAAGGCCTTGAGAGTAGAGGCATTTGGTTATGTCATGTTAGGAGGTTTGGTGAGTGGGACACAGGAGGATATCACTGGCATTTCTGTGGTGGGGGAGTTCCTTGAGGTGTTTCCTGAGGAGATTCTTGAGTTTCCGCCACAGCAGGAGATAGAGTTCTCCATTGACTTGTTTCCTGGTGTTGGGCCGATTTCTTTAGCTCCATATCGGATGTCGCCACCGGAGTTGGCTGAGCTTAAGAAGCATATTGAGGATCTTTCAGTGAAAGATTTCATCCGGTCGAGTGTGTCTCCTTGGAGAGCACCGGTCATCTTTGTGAAGAAGAAGGATGGGACAATGCGATTGTGCACCGACTACAGGCAGTTGAACAAGGTGACGATCAAGAACAAGTATCCCCTTCCTCGGATTGATGATCTGTTGGATCAGCTCAGGGGCGCTTGTGTGTATTCCAAGATTGATCTCCGGTTCGGATACCATCAGATTCGGGTGAAGTCGGAGGATGTCCCGAAGACCGCGTTTCGTTCGAGATACGGTCACTTTGAGTATTTGGTGATCCCGTTCGGACTCACCAATGCGCCGGCAGTGTTCATGGATTACATGAACAGGATTTTCCAGCCATATCTGGATCAGTTTGTGATTGTCTTCATTGATGATATTCTGATCTACTCCAAGACTGAGAAGGAGCATGCGGAGCATCTGAGGATTGTTCAGCACTGAGAAAAATCTTTATGCTAAGCCTTCTAAGTGTGAGTTTTGGCTCAAATCAGTCAAGTTTCTGGGGCATGTGATTTCAGCAGATGTAGTTGCAGTGGATCCCAACGAGATTGAGGCCATACTGGATTGGGAGAGGCCCAAGACAGTTACGGAGGTGAGGAGCTTCTTAGGTTTGGCAGGTTACTATCAGAGGTTCATCAAGGGTTTCTCCACGATGGTTCTCCCTTTGACTCGCCTTACCCGAAAGGAGACTCCATTTGTGTGGACTCACGAGTGAGAGGATTGCTGTCAGGAGTTGAAGGAGAGGTTGACTACTTCACTTGTGTTGATCCTGAGGAGCAGTTTGAGCTTTACTGTGATGCTTCTGGAAAGGGGCTGGGCTGTGTGTTGATGCAGTCTGGTAGAGCTGTTGCTTTTGCTTCGAGGCAGTTGAAGCCTCATGAGGAGAACTACCCGACTCATGATTTGGAGTTGGCTGCGATTGTTTTTGCTTTCAAGATTTGGAGGCATTACCTGTTTGGCATGCAGTTTGCGGTGTTCAGTGATCACAAGAGCTTGAAGTATCTATTTGATCATAAAGAGCTGAACATGAGGCAAAGGAGATGGATGGAGTTTCTGAAGGACTACGACTTTGAGTTGAAGTACCATCCTGGCAAGGCCAATGTGGTAGCTGATGCTTTGAGTCAGAAATCCGGGAGTCTATCCAGTTTGACGATGGGTGACTTCGACCTCATAGAGAAGTTTCGAGATCTGAAGGTGACCACCTTGTTAGGGGGTTCACTTCTCGAGATGGAGACTGTGAGAGTCAGGAATTAGCTTATGGAGAAGATCCAAGAGGTGCAAGTGCAAAGAGAGTGTCTCAACTACATGAAGAACCAAGACAGTGTGTCTTGGAATGAGGATGGACTTCTGTTGTTTCAGAAGCGTGTTGTGATTCCTCGAGGTCCCTTGACCGAAGAGGTTATGGCGGAGGCCCATAAGGGATAGTTTACTGTTCATCCTGGTGCTACGAAGATGTACCAAGACCTGAAGAGAAATTTCTGGTGACCAGGAATGAAGAAGGACATAGTTGTGTATGTGTCCAAGTGTTTGATCTGCCAGAAGGTGAAGATTGAACACCAGAAGCCGTCTGGTAAACTTCAACCTCTTGAGATTCCAGAGTGGAAGTAGGAGAGCATTTCCATGGACTTCGTTGTGGGTTTGCCGAAGACTCAGGTTGGCTGTGACTCGATATGGGTCATTGTGGACAGATTGACAAAGTCTGCCCATTTTCTTCCAGTGAAGGTGAGCTTCACTACAGAGCAGTTAGCCAAGCTTTACGTTCGCAAGATTGTGAGGCTTAACGGGGTGCCCGAGAGTATCATCAGTGATAGGGACCCAAAGTTCACATCTCGGTTCTGGGAGGCGCTGCAGGGAGCTTTTGGTACGCAGTTGAGACTGAGTACAGCCTATCACTCTCAGACTGATGGACAGACTGAGCGAACTATCCAGACCTTGGAGGACATGTTGCGGGCTTGCACGTTGGAGCAGGGCTCGGCATGGGATAGGTACCTTCCATTGGTGGAGTTTTCATATAACAACAGTTTCCATGCTAGCCTGGGCATGGCACCCTACGAGGCTCTCTACGGTAGGAGGTGTCGTACACCTACCTGCTGGTCTGAGGTTGGGGATCGTGAGTTGTTTGGCTTGGACTTTCTCCAAGATACCACTCTGCATCCAGATGATCAGGGAAAAGCTGAAGCATGCGCAGAATCGCCAAAAGAGCTACTACGATGTCAAACATCGTCCACTGGAGTTCAGTGAGGGTGAGCACGTGTTTGTGAGACTTTCACCTGTCACCGGTGTTGGACGGGCACTCGGAGTGAGGAAGCTGAGCCCGCGGTTTATTGGGCCATACCAGGTTTTTGGTAGAGCAGGACTTGTTGCCTACCAGCTTGTCTTGCCTCCGAACCTGGCTAACATCCATGACGTGTTTCACGTGTCTCAGCTTCAGAAGTACATAGCAGATCCGTCGCACGTGGTGCAACTTGATGATGTGGAGGTTCGGGAGAACCTAAAGACTCCCGTCGGACCACTAAAGATTCTCGATCGTGGCGAGAAGCAGCTGAGGAGCAAGATCATTCCGATGGTCAAAGTGCAATGGACCAGAATGACTCCTGAGGAGTGTACTTGGGAGCGTGAGGACGAGCTTCTCCGGCAGTACCCGAGTTTCGACCAGGTATGTTTCTGATTTTGAGGAAAAAATCCTAAAAGGGTGGGGGTGAATGTAAGAACCCACACCGTTAATTAAAGAATTTTAATTAATAAATTATGAGAAAATAGGAAATGATTCCATAATTGACCCTAATAATTATTATGAGGCTTTAATAATTATAGTAAGTGAGTAATAATGCTGAAAGTCGCTTTTCGAAAGAAAAGTGCAGATACCGGTTCTGTTAGTCGGTATAAATGGGTACCGAAAAATTATCCTGGAAAATTATAATAAGAGCATGATAATTACTAGAATAATATGTAGGACTTGTAAAACGAGTTTCAAATCCAAATAATGAGAACTGGTGCTAGAATCCGGTACTGGCTTTGAAAAGCGCGTACCGAAAAGGTGCTCCGAAAATTATAAGAAAAATATGATAATTCTTGTAAAATTGAGTAGGTTAAGAATTCAAAGTTTGGGATTAAAATGCTAAGTGTAGCAATTAAAGCTAATACTGTGTGTTTTATTTGAAAGTAGCTATATATACTCATTTAAGGGCACATTGCCCTAGATACAAGATTTTTGCTACGTGAGTTGTGTTGGTGGCTGACCAGAAACACAACCTTTGGGTTTTCTCCTTCCTTTTCTTGAGGTTCAAGGCCTTTTCTTCCTTGATTCTTCACTTTTTCTCTTGTAAACACATTGGGTGAGTGTGAACAATCCTTGTGAGTGAGAAAGAGACTTCATTTCTGAGTTTGGCTTCTGTCTTGAGAGGGTGAGCTTGTTATTTTCACGTTTTGGGAAGGAGGGAGCTTTCCTTAGGTGTTTTGAAGCTTCAAGGAGCTTCCTTGTTGTGTAAAAGAACCACATTTGTACACCATTTTCGTGTACAGTGAGAGACAGAACCTTGGGAGTGTCTAGTAAGCCCCAAGGGCCTCTTTGTTCTGAGTTTTGAGCCTTGGTATGTTGTACAAACCTTTGATCTTGAGTTTATGCTTAAAAATGGAAGCTTGATGCATGTAAAGGTTAAAAGATGATAACTTAATGTTGGGGTTGGTCAAACACACCTAGAACTGCATGTTTAAGTGTTTAAAATCGGTAAAAACCCAACCTTGGAAGGATATCTTCACGAAATGCAGTCTCTGTATTCTGTCGTGAAATATCCGGATATCTGCCCGAGAAATATCCGGATATGTGATATCCGGATATTGGATTTGGACATCCGGATATGGGAATCTGGATATCGGGATATTGTATATCCGGATATGTACAGTGAAATATCCGGATATTGCATATCCGGATATGGTCCCGAGGAATATCCGGATATTCTGGGATTTCGTAGAACAGTAGCTGTGCTGTGTGTACAGTAGGCTATTGGGGGTTTGTGGACCCTAAATTGATGAAGTTGAACTTCTGTAATTAATGAACTTAGTCAGAATCAAGTGATTAAGGGCTTATGACTTGGTATGGAGCCTTAAGACGTAAAACGTAAAGGAAAGGCGTTGTCTTTAAGTTATATGCTTGTGGTGCATTATTATTGATATAGTATTGGTCCATAACAGATTGTGAATCTGCTGTGTTTGGACTTTGAGCTGTGGATTCTTGCCTTTGGGTGTTAGCTTGCAAGGTAAGCTTTCGTGTCCTCGGTTTAGCCACATTGAGCTTTATGTGTAATGGCTTTTAATATGCATGTGTTGTTCCATCTTGACGGTAATCCTGAGTATGTAGCGTCATACAAGACGGTGATCCGGGGTGGATGCAAGTAGCGTCTTGCACTATTTGTGGGTATTAGACGTATATAAATCCTGCATTTCTCTAGCCAGTAGAATAGAATTGACACATATGACATGATTATCTGCTGCATTGCACTAATTTAGAACTGATGATGATAAACTGCTTTTGAACTTATATTGCACATGTAAGTGAGCTTGGGGTGGAAGATCCTTGAGGACCCCTTGTCTTACTGAGATTTCACCCCACGTTTGGGGAATGCTTATTTCAGGTTCAGGTAGTATGGTGACTGATGCCTCTGGCGGCAGGAGGCCAGAGCTTAGCTGATATTGATATTATGTTGTATTGCTGCCATGACTGGTTTTGGATGCTGTTTATGTTTTCTGCTATTTATGATTATGTTGTTGTTGAGACTGATGTTGGGCATGTTGCCTTATTTGAGTGAGCATGGGGATTGTCCATGACACTTTTGTTAGTACTTTTAGACGGGAGTTGTATAAACTGTTAGATGGTCCGGCTACGCTGTTGTAGTTCCGTGACTAGAGCCACACTTTTATTATCTATGTTATGTGGTATTTCAGTTAGTTGTTTTATTGCAATTACATACAGGCAATGTTTTATTAATTGATTAATAAGCAAGTTGGTAATGATAATGACATCATAATTGAAAAGAAAAAGATATTCTGCATTTTTAATTAAGTGCTACTTAATACGATTGTATGATAACATTACCGGATATATACGGGGTATTACATTCCCTACTCTGCTCGCGGAATTGCTCTTTCAGTCATGGTATTTTAACACATAAGACTAGACATCTAGGGCTTAAAATGACACATTATCTGCTAAATTTGGATAAGAATTGAAAGAGTTGTGGTCTTTTCAAAGTAGGCTATTAAATTCTTGACGACAAGTGAAATATGATTTTTGGCAACTTCGATTCCTTACCAAACTGGGAATGCGATTGATATTCATAAATTCTAAAAATTGGACACATGAAACTAGACTTATAGGCTTTTAAATAATGTATAATATGACATATTTGGTTAAGGAAGGAGGGAGATATGACTTTTACAAAATTGGCCAAAACTTGGCAACATGTAATACTTGGCAACATGTAATACAAACTTGGACAATATTTTCTCTTTTGAAAACTGGGAACAATTCACTAATCTAAAAATTCTAGTATTCTATGAAGTGAAAGTATACATCATAAGCTTCAATTTGATACCCTACATATCTCATTTGGTTGAGAATTGAATAAGTTATGGACTTTTCAAGTTGACCTTTACATTCCTATGATAAACAACATATTCACATAGTTTTCACAAATTTAACATCGAGACTATACTTGATATTTACAAGTCTTCTTTCAAGGATTTAAATAGTTTTCATCCACCTAATTGACATTCCTTATATCAAATGCATAAATATAGTTATTCACAAGTTTAATACACAATATCCATCCATGGATTCTTCATATAAAGCTTTAGGCCATCAATTTACATCAAATGCACTATATTGAAGGACAAGAAAAAGGAAAGTTGGTCCTCCACTGAAGCTTAAAGCTTCACCCTTTCATACTCAAAGGGTTAGAGGTAAGGATTTATGGTCACTTTGATTCCTTGAGAATTTTATTATTTAGGGTTCCATCAGAATTGAGTATTTTTTATTAGAATGTGGTAAGATGAAATTGATGGGTGTGGTGTGTATATTTCATGTAGGAGTATTGATTTTAGTGGTGATATTGGGTTGGAATCACCATTGGAGCCTAACACGGGCTATTAAACTCGTGAAAATTAAAATACCAGGTTTATTAAAAATTTGTAATATAGTGCAAACCTGAGTTATCTCTCAAGGAAATTTCAAAGGTTTAAATCGCAATTCAAAAACAAAAGATAAGAAATGGGATTTTTGTTCGATTGAATTAAAATAAAACATAATATAAAAATTGAAATTGAAATCGTAATTAAAACAACCAAGCTAAGGGGATTTTGGTATCATCGGATAAATAGATACCAAAATCGTGATTGACTTTAATTGAATCGGAATCCCTGCATTCAATTGAGAACCCTCTATAAACGATCGCTTAGCGTTTGGTCAAATACGTTGCTTCTACTTATACAATAGCGAGTATTAGCCCGTTTGACTTAAGGTCATGGGATTAATCAATCTGATCATTAAATCTGATGATCAATCTCTTTCCATAATCGCAATCGCGTATCTCAGAATCTACAATCGCACGATATCAATCCGAGTTAGAAAGAGAAACGAATTTGGTTAAAAGGGATGCGCAGATCCTCTAGACTCATGTTGCGACTTCGGCAAGTGCACCGGTCGTAAAAGTAATAAAAGTGTACTTTGAGTACGAGATCGTTCCCACGAGAATTGCTTTTCAAGCACTAGTTCACTACTCAGGATTTAGTTGGACAATCGCTTACGAGAAACTTGAAATTAAAATAAAGATTGATCAAAAACATAAAATTTCAGAATTAAAACAAGCAATTAAAAAGAATTTGGTTTTGAAAATCAAGAAATAGCGTAGTTAAGGTTTCGATTTTCCCTAATATCCTTCTTATGTTATGGATTAAATAATCAAATAATCGCCCTTAATATAATGACAATTGATTCCTCTAAAGTAATTAAGGCTCAATCCCTTGTTACTTTAATTCTATGTGATCTTGAAAGAATCCTAGATCCCCTGTTATTCCCCAAAAACACATGCATTAATATCAATAATCTAAAGATTTCATAATTACCTCATGTCTATTCCTAGATCACATGGATTATGATGAATTTATCAAATCAGGATTCATGCACCAACATCTCTATTGTCATGCAATTCCCCTAAATCAATCTACAAAAAGAAAACTCATAGAAAACATTAAACATAGATAAATTCATTCAATTATAAAAAGGAAAATTATAGAGACAATTTAATCCATCTACATAAGAATTCAACTGGGTTCTATCTACCCTTAACTACATAAAAATCTACCCTAGCATAGTGAAATCAAAGACAAGAGAAGGAAAAGAAAATCCCCTAAACTCCATTGGTGTGATGGCGTGAAGAACCCTCAAAACCCCCCAGCTTGTTCTTGAATTCAAACTGCTCCCGATGCTTTAAAGCATGAAAGACGCGCTTCTCTTTCCAAAGAAGGATTCGCTTTGTTCAATTTTCAAAAGCCAATTAATTCCTGAGCGCGCTTTAATGCGCTCTTCGAAAGGGAATTTACTCTCATGAGCGCGCTGTAATGCGCTGTAGAGCGCTTCAGCGCTTTTTTAGAAGATTTTGGCCAATCTTACATTGTTGAGCGCGTTGTAGGGCGCTAAAACATGCTCTATTAGTCTTCAATTTGGTTGTGAATTGCTTCAATTGTACTTCTCTTGGTCTTCAATGTCATCCTTAAGGTCCTTACTCTATTTTAGCACTATTTCATGTCAATTCACCTTCAAAACAAGCAAGATCATGTTATGTTAGCTTAGAATATAACTATCATGCTTTTTTCACTACAAAACCTAATTTTCTATGCAATTGACTGTGTATTTCATGCATTATTTAGCCCTAAAATATGGTAAGCCAAAGGTTTATCAACTCCTGCACGAAATTCATTACCCTTAGGTTGATTAAAGGGTGCTTAGCCTAGCATGGCTAAGATAAACATAATTCAAAATTAAAAGAAAAAGAAGAAGAAGAAGAAGAAGAAGAAAAATGATAAATTGATTCTCAAAGCAAAGCTGTCAAACGTAGAACTCCCCAAAACTAAGAATGTCGAAAAGTTTCCTAAACGAACCTTTTTAACCTACATCCAAATCGGGTTAGGGCTCCACTAATTTTGGCCCACAATAATAAAATAAACAGAATTAATACTAAAACAATGGTCTTGAGCCTCAAAAGAATTGGGTTCTAATTTATAATTACAAGTTCAAATAATAAAATAAATTTCCAGCAATCAACATCTGACTTGGGCTCTAATTTTTACCATCTTCTAGTTCGAACTGGGTTTTCATGTCTTCATAACATTTGTAGCCCTCTGAATTATATGTAAAACACAATAAGAATGGGGTCAATCAGACATCTGTGGAATGAATTATGGTCAAAATACCAAAGTAACGTAAAGTTGGAAATTCTTGACGAAAATAAATTAAACCCAATAAAAAGTTAAAAATCTAATTTAACCCAAAAGATCATTATTTGTATTTCAAATAATACTAAAATACTAATCAAAAGTGACAAATAAGTGCAATAAAATATCCATTATCAGAGCCCTCTTTGAGTGAGGGCTGGTTCTTGAACCTTGAAGAAGCTTGGGGTAAGTGTCTTACCTTGGTATATTAGTGTTTGAGTACTGGATTAGATGAATTCATATATGAATATGTTGTTAATTGGATTGATTGTTTATAATAGGTGATTATTAGTGAATTTATGTTATTAGACATTGGAATAAAGGAAGAGACCTAAGATAGCTTAACTTCAAGAGGAAAAATCTTGGAGCTTGAGATTAATCCCTTTTGGTGTTCCACCATACTCATTGGGAGTATTGGTTAATTGCTTGATTTAGTGGGTGATTGTTAGAGCTATGATATAGTTCCATTCATATAGACTAAGTATACAATTGGTTGCTTAATATGATGTCCTTTAATGTGCTAGCTGTTACAATATGAATTGATGAAATATGTTATTATTTAATAGAATAAGTATAGACTTTTCTTGGGGATTTATGTTAAGAGGTATTGCTCTTGGAAGTTCCATACCGACACTGACTTTGAGGTACGACTCATTGGAGTGGTCTCAGTGCACTGGGTGCACGAGTGTAGTTAATTGATAAACCCTTAGTTCATCAAGTTTTTCAGCATGAATTAGTATCAATTTTTGTGATTAAATGATGGAAAAAGAGGTTAATGTCCTAGAATTTCCTCAACTACAAGTTCAAGAAGCTTTATTGAGAATTTGTATTGTTCTTGTAGGAAAAGCTAGCTAAAAAGGCAACTGGAGAAGGAAGGAGATTTTGAAGAGGAGGAAAAAATGCCTAAGTGTTGAGCGCCAAAACGTCCACACAGAACGTTTTAGCGCCCTGTTGCAGAAAGAAGCCAAAACTTGCTGGTTCTTAGCGCTAAAACGGCCACACAGAACATTTTAGCGCGCTGCTACATTCTGAGGACGAAAAGTTGCTGGTCTTGGGCGTTAAAACTTCCTTCAACGAACGTTTTAGCGCCCCAATGTTTAAAAATCTCTGGTCTCCAACGTTAAAACGTCCAAACCAAGTGTTCTAGCGCTGGAGTCAGTTGAGGACAGTTGAGTATTCACGAGGCATGGACGCTAAAACGTCCAATTATGAACGTTTAAGCGTTCAAGTTAGTTTAAAGCAGTTGGGCATCCGTCAAGCATGGACGCTAAAACGCTCATTATGAAGATTTTAGCGCCCATATTAAAATTCTGTTTTAAATTGTAAAACTATATAAGGCAAAGGCCTTCACAAGTTGCAAAATCTGGAGTCTTTCTCTCTCTCTCTCTTACATCAGAATTTCTGATCTGACTTCTCTCTAAAACTCTTAGACTTAGTGTTTGTATTAGTTAGTTTCTCTATTGTAATTGCACTTGGAGATTGAAGATTCACTACATGGAAATGGAGTTTGATCTTTCTTCTCTTTTATCTTCTTTTGTTATGTCTGAGTAGAGTCATTGTAGTCTGAATTCAATGGAACTCAATGATACTCTTATGTATATTTGATTAATATGATGAAGTGTTTTTCATGTGTTGATATGAGATTTTCTGATTCAATTCTTTCTACTAAAGGAAGAGTGTAGAACAGGAATGTTTACACTATTCCTATATTTGACAATTTCATCATCAGGTTTATAGTACTCAAGAAATTGATGCTATAGTTCTGATGTAGTCTTAAGACCTTAATATTTCATGCATATATTAAGAAAGGAATCACCAAGGGATTGGGGTCTCTGATTAATGTATCTATCAGGGTAGTAAAGGATTACATCTTGAGGATAAGTAAAAGGTTGATTAACATCACATGAAAAAGATTTCATCATATGATCAGTTTACTTGAGTTCATTGTTGAGGAAAGTTGTTTTCTGACTACTGGTTTTTATAAATCTTAATTCAAATTGTTAGTATTAAATTAATTTACTTTCAAATTAACTTTCTGGTGACAAAACATTCATGATTTTTACAAACTTTTGTTTAATTCAAATTAGTTTTCTATGGTTCATTGGTGTTTGAATACAAATCTCTGTGGGAACGATCTTTACTCATCATTTTATTACTTGTACGACTAGTACACTTGCTAGATTCGCAACAAGTTTTTTGGCGCCGTTGCCGGGGATTTGTTTATCAACATTGATTGATACCATAGAAATCTGAGATTGAATCTTTTAGTTTCAGCATTTTATTTTTAGTTAAGTTGTTGGTCAATTTTAATTCTGGTGTATGCGAGGTACGGTTGATCCGAATTTGTTGTTGTATGATCCAGAATTAGAAAGGACAGTGAAGAAGAACAAAAGGGCAGCCAGACAAAGAAGACAGTTTGAAGAAAAAGGTGAATCCAGTGCTGACAACCAAGAAGAGATAATGGCAGAGAACCACAGACCACGACCAGAACAGAGGACACTGGGGGATTATATGACTCTTACAGTGATCCAGCCCATAGGAAGTTGATGAACCCTTAGTTCATCATGGTTTTTAGCAGGAATTAGGATCAAATTGTGTGATTAAATGATGAAAAACAAGGTTAATGTCCTAAGATGTCCTCAATTACAAGTTCAAGAGCTTTATTGGAAATTTGTATGATTCTTGTAGGAAAAGCAAGCTTGAAAGACAACTGGAGAATGAAGAAGATTCTGGAGCTCAAGAGGAGAAAAATTGCCTAAGTGTTGAGCGCTAAAACGTCCACACTGAACGTTTTAGCGCACTGTTACAGGAAGAGGCCAAAACTTGCTGGTGTTGAGCGCTAAAACGTCCACACTGAGCGTTTTAGTGCCCTGTTACAGAAAGAGGCCAACACTTGCTGGTGATGAGCGCTAAAACGTCCACACAGAGCGTTTTAGCGCACTGCTACACTAAGAAGATGGAAAATTGCTGGTCTTGGGCGCTAAAACGGCCTGCAATATGCGTTTTAGCGCCCTAAAGTGGAAAAAGATTCTGGTCTTCACCGCTAAAACGTCCAAATCAAACGTTTTAGCGTTGGAGACAGTTAAAGTTAGTTGAGCATTCACCAAGTTTGGACGCTAAAACGGTCATTCCTTAACGTTTTAGCGTTGAAATCAGTTAAAAACAGTTGAGCATACGTAAAGCATGGACGCTAAAATGGCCACTTATGGACGTTTTAGCGCCCACATCAGTTTTCTGTTTTTAATTGTAACACTATATAAGGCAAAGCCTTGACACTTAGATGAGAATCTTGGGGATCTGAACTCTCTCTCTCTCTTAAACTTATTCTGACTTCTCTCTAAATTCTCTTAGTTTTTGTATTAGGATTTCCTTGTAATAGTTTGGAGATTGAAGACTTTCAACATGGAAATGAAGTTTGTTTCTTCTTCTCTTATTTATTCCTTAGTCATGTCTGAGTAGAGTCTTTGTAGTCTGAATACAATGGAACTCCATGATAATATTATGTTGATTTGATTAATATGATGAAGTATTTTTCATGTGCTGGTTTGAGATTTTCTGAGTTAATTATTTCTATCAAAGAAGTAATATAGAACAGGGATGTTTATATGACTTCTGTATTTGATAATCTCAACATCAGAATTCTAGTACTCAAGGGATTGATGCTAGAGTTCTGATGTAATCTTAAAACCTTAGTATTTCATGCATGTATTAAGAAAGAAATCACCAAGGGATTGGGGTTTCTGATTAATGTTTCTATCAGGGTAGTAAGGGATTACATCTTGATGATAAGTAAAAGGTTGATTAACATCACATGGAAAGGAATTCATCATATGATCAATTTTTATATGGGTTATCATGGAGGAAAGTTGTTTTCTGACTACTTGTTGTTTTTATTAATTCCTAATCCATATTTACTTTGTGTCAATTTACTCAAAATCAATTTTCTGGTGACAAATTATTCATGATTTTTACAAACTCTTATTTGATTCAAATTAGTTTTCTATGGTATATTGGTGTTTGAACACAATTCCTCGTGGGAACGATCTTTACTCATCATTTTATTACTTGTACGACTAGTGCACTTGCTAAACGTCCAACAAATTTTTGGCGCCGTTGCCGGGGAATTTGTTTTTCAACACTAACTGATACTATAGAATTCTGAGATTGAATCCTTTTATTTTCAGTATTTTAGTTTATGTTAAATTTCTGGTCAATTTTGATTCTGGTACATGCGAGGTACACTTGATCCAAATTTGTTGTTGTATGATCCAGAATTAGAAAGGACATTGAGGAAGCACAAAAGGGCAGCCAGGCAAAGGAGACAGTTGCAAGAAATTGGTGAATCAAGTACGGTTAATCAGGAAGATATAATGGCAGAGAATCACAGACCACCACCACCACAGAGGACACTGGGAGAGTACATGACTCCTGCAGTGGTTCCTCCAATTGGGAGTATTGTGCGCCCAACAGTGGAGCCCAACAACTTTGAATTGAAGCCTGTTTTGATACATTTGGTGCAGAAGGATCAGTTTGCTGGAACCAGTGCGGAGGACCCTTACTTGCACATAGAGAACTTCCTATTGTTGAGTGATACTGTGAAGATAAACGGTGTCACAAGAGATGCAATTCTGTTGAGACTATTCACTCATTCACTGACGGATGATGCAAGGAGATGGCTGCAATCATTGCCACAAGGAAGTATAACAACTTGGGATGATTTGCAAACCAAGTTCTTGCAAAGGTTTTTCTCAGCATCCAAGAGGGCCAAGTTGAAGGATGAAATTACAAGCTTTAAGCAGAAAGAGTTAGAATCTATTTATGAGGCTTGGGAGAGATTCAAGTTTTTTTTGAGGAAATGTCCACAGCATGGAATTGAGGCATGGCAACAAGCAACAATCTTCCTGCAAGGAATGACCACTAACACTAGAACCTTGTGCATGCCACTGCTGGTGGATCACTGACTACCAAGACCCATCAAGAAGCCTTGGATATCTTTGAGTCATTAGCATCTCAAGAATTTGATAATGCTCCAGTGGCTGACAGAAGGACAGGAATTATCAGGTTGGATGGGTATGATGCTTTGTTGGCAAGGAATGATCAACTGATGCAGACACAGAGACAACAGCAGCAACAATTAGATACCCTTATTAAGCAACTCTCTTCACAAAAGGTAGCTTCTGTGGAAACAAAGAGTGTATGTGCTATCTGTGGTAAGGGCCATGTGACAGAGGAGTGTGATTATGGGGGATCATCAGAACAAGCAGAGGTGAATAGAGTGTGGTATGATCAGAATAATCAAAGGAACTACAACAATTAGGGAAAGAATGTTTATATGCCACCATGGAAAAACAAGAATCAACACCCAGGATTCAGCTATAGTTCCAACCACCAATTGAATCCACCATTACATCCTCCACCACCACATATGAAGGAGCAGTCAAGTGATCTTGCTGCATGGGAGAAAGCGTTTGCTCAGTTATCTAAGACAACTCAGGATTATATTCAGGGTTCTACTTCATTCAGGGAAGAGACAACTGCATTCATGCAGGAGACCAGAACTTCTTTCAGAAATCAGGAAGCATCAATCAGAAATTTGGAGACCCAGATTGGTCAATTATCAAAACAGATATCAGAGAGACCACAAGGGAAATTTCCAAGTGATACACTGGTGAATCCTAAGGAGCACTGTAAAGCAATTATGACAAGAAGTGGGTTGGTACTTCAACCAGGGAAAAAGAAGGTGGAAAATAAAAAGAATGAAGAAGAGGTTGTGGTTGAAGATGTAGTCTCTGATGATGAAGGAGAGAAAATGAGAAATGAAAAAAGTGAGAAGGAAGTAGTTGTTAGAGATGTTATAGTTGGAGTTGACAAAGAAGAGGAAGGGAAGGACAATAAGAATGAAGGAGAGGTAGAAGTTGGTAAAAATGCTTCCCCACAAAAGATGATGAAGTGGGAAAAGAAGAAGATGGCTGACAAGAAAGAACAGCCAGTTTATCTCCCTATGCTAAAGTTCCCTACCCTCAGAGGTTGAAGAAAGAGATTCAGAAGCAGCACTATGCAAGATTTCTGGATATCTTCAAAAATTTACAAATTAACACACCATTTTCTGAAGCACTGGAAAATATGCCTCACTATGCAAAATTCATGAAGGATCTTCTTACTAAGAAGAGGAAATTAACTGATGGTGAGACAGTGACCCTAACAGCAGAGTGTAGTGCCCTAATCCAGAAGAAGCTTCCAACAAAAATGAAAGATCCAGGAAGCTTCAGTATCTCTATTGCTATAGGAGATGTGGAGGTGGGAAAGGCATTGTGTGATTTGGGAGCCAGTATAAACTTGATGTCGTTGACAGTATGTAGAGCTTTGGGAATTAACACTTTGAAGGAGACCAATCTTATTCTGCATCTTGCAGATAGATCTATCAAGAGGCCTGAAGGTGTGGTTGAAGATGTCTTGGTCAAGGTAGACAAGTTTATTTTTCCAGTGGATTTTGTGATTCTTGACATGGAGGAAGAGGATACAGAAAGTCCTTTATTGTTAGGAAGACCCTTTTTAGCAACTGCAAGATCTTTGATAGATGTTGAACAAGGAAAGTTGTTGCTAAGGGTGGATGAGGAAACAGTCACAATTGATGTATTTGAAACCATCAAGCATCTTGTTGATGTGGAGGATTGTTTTAGATTGGATGTGATACAGGAGGTTGTGGAAGAAGTGAATAAAAAAGAAGAATTCTCAGTTGAGGAACAAAGATCAAAAGAAGAGATAGGTACAGAGGATTACCAAGAAGAGCCAGGAGTGGAAGAGCTTGAGAAGAAGATTGATGACATTCCAAAAGGAGCACCTAAGGTATAACTTAAGGAATTACCTTCACATTTGAAGTATGTGTTCCTTGGGAATGATCAAACATATCCAGCAATCATTAATGCAATGTTGTCTGATGAGGAAGAAGGGAAGTTGATTAAGGTACTCAAGAAGAATAAAATGGCTATTGGATGGCAGTTTTCAGATCTCAAGGGTATTAATCCTTCCTTTTGCACCCACAAAATATTGATGGAAGAAGAGGTCAAACCAGTAAGGCAACCACAGAGGAGACTCAACCCCACTATGAAGGAAGTAGTGAGGAAGGAGGTGGTGAAGTTGCTTGATGCTGGGATGATTTACCCAATTTCAGACAGTGCTTGGGTGAGTCCTGTGCAGACCGTGCCCAAGAAAGGGGGGATGACTGTGGTGAAAAATGAGAACAATGAGTTGATTCCCACAAGGACAATCACTGGCTGGAGAATGTGCATTAATTACCGGAGGCTGAATAAGGCAACCAGGAAGGATCATTTTCCACTTCCTTTCTTGGATCAGATGCTAGAGAGGTTGGCAGGACATGCTTTCTATTGCTTCTTGGACGGTTATTCAGGGTACAATCAGATAGCTGTGGCACCAGAGGATCAGGAGAAGACTGCTTTTACATGTCCATATGGAATATTCGCATACCGGAGGATGCCTTTCGGTTTATGCAATGCTCCTGCCACATTTCAAAGGTGCATGCTTTCCATTTTTTCTGATATGATAGCAGAATGCATTGAAATTTTTATGGATGATTTTTCTGTATTTGGTTCTGATTTTGATGTATGTCTAGGGAATTTAGATTCTGTTTTGAAAAGATGTCAAGACTGTAATTTGGTTTTGAACTGGGAGAAGTGCCACTTTATGGTGACAGAAGGTATAGTTCTCGGACACAAGGTGTCTAGGAATGGAATTGAGGTGGACAGGGCAAAAATTTATGTGATAGAGAAACTTCCCCCACCTGTAAATGTTAAGGGTGTGAGGAGTTTTCTTGGTCATGCAGGATTTTATAGGCGGTTCATAAAAGATTTTTCAAAAATTGCTAAGCCCTTATGCAAGTTATTAGTTAAGGATCAAGAATTCCTGTTTGATGATGAATGTTTGCATGCATTTCATGTTTTAAAAGAAAAGTTGACCACTGCACCTATCATGATGGCACCTGATTTTTCATTACCATTTGAATTAATGTGTGATGCCAGTGACTATGCCGTAGTATGCTACTACAGAAAAAGAATTACTGGCTATTGTGTATGCATTTGACAAATTCAGGCCATATCTGTTAGGATCAAAAGTTAT
>NW_026900092.1:0-13658 GCF_033153095.1 Gastrolobium bilobum
GATGAGCCAATGGTAAGAATATGAAAGAATGATATGATATATGCATGCATTTTACATCATAATACATTTTTCTGTTGGGTGCGATTGCATAACATGGCATGTATACTTGATTCATGACATCTTATACATATATATATATATTTGTATTGAGGACATGTGACTGAGCATGCATCATATAGGCATGCCTGGTACCAGGAGAGGGGACACTTGGCTTCAGTCCGCATAGGTTCCACAGTGGGATTCACCTTCATGGGAGCCATTAGGAATACCCACTGTGATGCTACGCGCACGACGGTGCTATGAGCGTAAAGGAAAAAGGGCGTTATATACGCGTTATGATATATGATGAAAAGGATTAAATGTTTGAAGTGACTATTTATGATTTTGTGCCTAGTTAATATTGTTGCATTATGGTTTTGTTGCCACACTACTGGGATTTTCTCTCACCCCTTTGGGGCTGCTATTTTTACAAAATGGCAGGAGGACGTAAAAGCTTTTGAGGACTTGGATATTTGCTGTTGGCTTCTACTGTTTGGGCATGCTGCTATTGATGTGATATTTTATGGATGACTGTATGAAATTGAGAAGCTTTTATTACTGTGAACTATGATTTTATTATTGCATTACGATTTTATGACCAGCAAGTATTTTGGAAACAGATGTTGAAACGTTTGCGAAAAGGATTTTGACATGTTATCTAAATGCTGAGTTTTGAAAAGTCTTTGCGAGCACTTTGTAAGTTGTCGTACTGGGGCTACGGACCTCCGATTTTCTTATAATTTATATGCACGCGTAGCCCCAGGTGTCTAGTTTCATTATATATAAACCTTGCAAAGAAATTCTGAAAGATCGATTTATTATGAATTTTACCAGCCAGGACATTTGTGATATTTCCACTATTTTCTCTCTTATTTTGCGAGTTATGTTTCGAGGGGCAAACGAACTCCAAATCACTATTATTTTATATGAACGTGAAGCCCCAGATGTCTAGTTTCCATATTACAAAGAATATATTTTTGAATCGTTGAACTGGATTTTATACAAATTTTTAAAGACAGCAAGGTCTATCAGGAAATTTATATTTTTAATAAGTTTAAGAAATTTTGTGTACTCTGATTTTTGTAATTAACCAGATCCCCTCTTTAGTTTTAATTGGCAATGTAAAAGCGATACTTTTTTTCAGTCTCTAAAATACTATTAAAGAACTCTAATTCCGCTTAGCAAACAACTCTCTTGGAGGCCTACAAGAGAGGTGTGGTGCCCTCTCTTGTAGGCCTCCAAGAGAGTTGTTTTCTAAGCGGAATTAGAGTTCTTTAATAGTATTTTAGAGACTGAAAAAATTGATTTTTTTCCAAGGCCAATTAAAAACTTATAATTGAAATCGGGTTCCTTACAAAAATCAGAGTACACAAAATTTCTTAAACTTATTAAAAATATAAATTTCCTGATAGACCTTGCTTTAAAAATTCGCATAAAATCCAGTTCAACGATTCCAAAATATATTCTTTGTAATCTGGAAACTAGACATCTGGGGCTTCACGTTCATATAAAATAATAGTGATTTGGAGTTTGTTTGCCCCTCGAAACATAACTCGCAAAATAAGAGAGAAAATAGTGGAAATATCACAAATGTCCTGGCTGGTAAAATTCATAATAAATCGATCTTTCAGAATTTCTTTGCAAGGTTTATATATAATGAAACTAGACACCTGGGGCTACGCGTGCATGTAAATTATACGAAAATTGGAGGTCCGTAGCCCCAGTACGACAACTTACAAAGTGCTCGCAAAGACTTTTCAAAACTCAGCATTTAGATAACATGTCAAAATCCTTTTCGCAAACGTTCCAACATCTGTTGTTTCCAAAATACTTGCTGGTCATAAAATCGTAATGCAATAATAAAATCATAGTTCACAGTAATAAAAGCTTCTCAATTTCATACAGTCATCCATAAAATATCACATCAATAGCAGCATGCCCAAACAGTAGAAGCCAACATCAAATATCCAATTCCTCAAAAGCTTTTACGTCCTCATGCCATTTTGTAAAAATAGCAGCCCCAGAGGGGTGAGAGAAAATCCCAGTAGTGTGGCAACAAAACCATAATGCAACAATATTAACTAGGCACAAAATCATAAATAGTTACTTCAAACATTTAGTCCTTTTCATCATATATCATAACGCGTATATAACGCCCTTTTTCCTTTACGCTCATAGCACCGTCGTGCGCGTAGCATCACAGTGGGTATTCCTAATGGATCCCATGAAGGTGAATCCCACTGTGGAACCTATGCGGACTGAAGCCAAGTGTCCCCTCTCCTGGTACCAGGCATGCCTATATGATGCATGCTCAGTCACATGTCCTCAATACAAATATATATATATATTCAAGATGTCATGAATCACGTATACATGCCATGTTATGCAATCGCACCCAACAGAAAAATGTATTATGATGTAAAATGCATGCATATATCATATCATCCTTTCATATTCTTACCATTGGCTCATCATTATCATAACATACATAGAACAAATGTGAGCAACACATCACAACTCCATACACTAGCCAATAGTCACATTAGGTAATACCGCCTACACATACCTCACACGTCACAATAATTTACCGGGCAGCAGCAGAAAGTCCACCACCTTACGAAATGTGCGCACCTAAATACAAGGTTTGCGAAGTCAGAATTTTTCGCTACAATTTCTTACATATACCATGTATTTTTAGCTTATTTCTCCTCAAATTCCTTCTCGGTTTGTAGGACATTTTTCCTAATCATATACGAACTCCTTAATATCTTAGACGCTTAAGAGTGAGTAATTCAGTGACTTTTATTCCCACACAACAGCGGTTTTATAAAGGAGAATTCCTCAAGGTTCCAATCATATAATTTCCACTTCCCTATTCTAGGATGCACAAGGTATAACCTATGAATGTGCTGTCTATTAAATTTTAAAAATGACATAAAACATAACAAAGTTCTCTAAAACAGAATCTGCCTTGACCATACAAAGGTGCTCATGATATTTTATTTGGAATTTAAGTGCAGCAAGATCAAGTTTTTGGCAGGAGGTCCAAGCTCATAGTATACACTAAATTTAACTAAGACTTAGTTCATAACAACATCTACCAATTCAGAATTGAGTCCATCTACACAAAACCTCAAGGGAAATTTATTCCAAGGCTCACTACAGCCCTCATGTAGCGCCACAAGAAGAGGTCCAACATGCTGTTTCATAAAATTCCAGCCATTAAGATCTTTTACTCTAACACATTTACTCCATAAGGGTGTGCTATAAAGGGTCCAAACATGCTGTTATGTTTCTTTAATTTGTAACAGCCCCTAAATTTATTATAAGGCTCATGTTTCTTTAATTTGTAACAGCCCCTAAATTTATTATAAGGCTATTTCAACGTTACATTTCTTTATGCTTACAAACCGTGACCCAAGGTTCTCAATACAACAGAAACAATAATGAAGCTAAAATTACAAAGCTACTTCCTATCATGCTTCACGACTTAGCTAGAGGAAAGAAGGAATTTTATGCCTACCTCTTAACTACACACAAGGAAGACCGAAAGAGCAAAAAGGACAGCAGCTCAACTCTTCACTCCTCAAAGACAGCAGCTCCACTCCTCAAGCTGATGACCGAGAGCAAAGAAAATAAGGGAAGGAACGATTAGTTGGAGCTATGATTTCATCTACTGGAATGTCTCCCTCAACCAAGTGATTAAACAATGAAGCAGAGGCAGTATCTTACCTCTAAAAACAATAGGACACAACCGAATAGGGATTGGGAAGTGTGTAAAGCTTTGATACTTCCTCAAGAGCTCCACGGTTTTGTAGGAGAGGGATTTGAAGTTATTTCTTGAATTCACTTCTTCATTTGGAGTTGCGATTTTACGGAGATGTGAGGGAATGGTACTGTAATTTGTTTGGGCTGCTGTAAGGTGGGGTTACGGTTTTTTTTTTTTGGAGGGAGAAAAGAGATGAGGTGGCTGAGTTTTTCTAAGCTACTACTACTGTTTCAATGTCCCAAGTTTCAGCCTAACTCTTCTACAATACCAGCGCATATAGAGTGAAAGGACGAGGGGCTAAAGAGCTGATTTAAAGGCTAAGAAAGTCAGAGAATGGCTAAGGCTTTCTCCTCTTTCCAGCGCATAAAAGGGTGAGCATTAGTGAGGATCTCCAGCCAATGAGGTAACATGCAGCAGCAGCCCTCTTCTCCTATTGGTGCGTGACTTAGGGCTGAGAAAAATTTGAATTAAAGCTGAAAAATTTATTCAAAGCAGCAAGCAATCAGACTCTTTTTTGGAGCTCTCTAAGCGCATGTGATGAAAGAAGTAAAGAGAGGCCGACTTGGTTTGACTAAATGAACTTAAACAGAATTTTTGTTTCCTATTTCACTATCCTAGACGCACAAAGGAGAGAAGGTGGGGTTCTTGCCATGTGGAGATTTCAACCAATGGGAGACTGCCATGATGGGATCTCTTAAGTTGGGATAAGATTAGGGCAAAGAGTGAATGAGCTTGGGCTGACTCATGGATGTTTCTTAAGGCCCTATACGTTCGGCCCACTAGGCTTAGGAATCATGAGTTTACAAATTCAGTTGCTTTGTTATTTTATGACTAGCCCAAGAGTTACTAAGTTCCATGTCTTGTAAATGATTTTAATTCCTTCTGTATGTTACCATTACCTTTATTTATACATTTATAATAAAAGTTTCACATGCCTAAAATAAATTCTCACCTATCATAATTCAAGTAAATTCCCTAACTCAATATTAATTTCATACTAATAGCAAAATAATTCGAAGACCAACGTATATTATATGTAATTCAAATTCTCTCACTTGCATTCTCATGCCTTATCGTATTTTATATATTTTTCCTAATTACATGGGATGTTACACTCTCCCCACCAAATTTTGAAGTTTGTCCTCAAACTTCGCCTTACCATCCTAAAATTAGTCTAAGTCTAACACTTAGCATCATGCTAACATACTCTCACACATACTTCTTATTCAGACTTCGATCTTTTAATTAAAATCATAACAAAATTCCACATTAATAAACTTGCAAGAAATCTAGTAACCAAGACAACACACCTTACATCCAACATTTCAATAAAAAGGATCTTCATCAAATCACAAATTTTCTATCCAATTATTTACTCATATCATGTTAATGGTGTCTCCCATATAGTTCGTCAAAACACCCATATGAGGAAACTTCCTCGAGCTTTCCGCTGTCCTAGGTACCTCAAATGTAATTGATTTCACTGATCAGGGCACCCATTAACGATGATACGAGCCTTTCAATTATTGGTACACGAAGAAAAATCTCAACACAACCCTTACCTAACTCACCAAAATATACAAAGTCCTACTAGGGTGCATTCTCAATAGTTATGTTAAAAGTTCCTAGTTATAATGGAATTAATATATAAAGAACAAACACAATCCTATACATATACAACAACAATTCAAAGTTATTCAAACAATTGCCTACTCACATACAACATGCAGCAAGATATTGGTGCAATGAGAATATTTGAAAGACAATCATAACACTCCATGACATACTGAAACATTTTAAATAAACATCAGACCTACAAACATGAAACTTAAACAACAAATTTTATTTCTTTTTATTAGACAGCTGCTAACCCAAATAAGCGCACTTACCAAAAAGGTTTAACTTTCACATCATGCAATCAGCTTTCACATTAGATTTCCACAATTGATGCAAGTAACAGAAAAATTTCTTCGTGGTACTAGTTCGAGTAACACATATATAAAAATAATAAACAATTTGACAACTAGTAGTTACCACAACCAAAGACAGAAAATTTTTCATACCAGCTTAAAAATTGAATTATTCATGTTGTTTTAAATAAAAGAATGATTTATTTCGGAATTAAGCTTTTAACAGAAAAGTATCAATTTAGTTTCTAAACAGAAAAGTTTCAGTGCAACAGAAACATATAGTAGATGGGCAAGGTTCAAGGTTCGACCTTTCAAACTTAAATCCTCCTTTAAATCCAATTACAGTTCAACACCATGAGAAATACTAAGCACCATCAAGTCATTTAGTTTATAGTATAAATAAAGTATACAAAATTAATTCAAACAACCTACATGCCAAATACAAAGTATTTCGTCAAAGCATATTATCTTTCAGTCCTCTTAAGTCAGTCTAAAAAGGCCAAAAGAATTTCAAGTGCTAATAGAACTACTTACCCATATGTCCACTTAAGTCAAGAACCACCTAACACTCTGCTTAACAGTTCCAAATTAAAATGCATCAAATAAAAACACTGATCTAAGCAAACAACTCTCTTGGAGGCCTACAAGAGAGGGTGTTACACTAATTGACCAAGATAGAAGCATTCTTTTGTCTTCGCATCGAGTTTTGCCCTTTTATCTTTCGAGATATGCACGAAAGCTCGGCATCCAAACACCTTCAGTTGATTATAGGGCGTTTCCCGACCTGTCCAGACTTCTTCTGGAGTTTCTCCTTCAAGTGGCCGTGATGGTGAGGGGTTGATCAAGTCAACAGCAGTTCTGATGGCTTCTCCCCAGAATGATTTCGGCAACCCGGCATTGGATAACATGCTTCGGACCTTCTCTTCAATAGTCATGTTCATCCTCTCAGCAAGTCCATTCAACTGTGGAGTCTTGGGGGGCGTTTTCTCAAGTCGGATCCCGGCCGCTCTGCATAATGCATCAAATGGGCCGCAATACTCACCACTATTGTCAGATCGGACGACCACCTTCAATTTCTTTCCAGTCTCCCTTTTAACCATTGCATGGAATTCTTTAAAGGATTGGAGTACCTGGTCTTTAGACTTCAACAAATTTACCCACGCTTTGCGGGAATGGTCATCAATGAATGAAACAAAGTACTGAGCTCCTCCAAGGGATTTCTTCAACATGAAGCAAACATCAGTATAGACGAGGTCAAGAATATACCTGTGTCGTCTGGGTTGATCCGGTCTCACAAAAGAAACCCGGTGCTGCTTTCCAGCTAGGCAGTGCGTGCAACTCTCCAACGCTTGGCCTTTCAACCCGGTCAGCAATCCTTTCTTGTTTAGGATTTGGATCCTTTTCTCGCTCATGTGGTCGAGGCTCTTGTGCCATAGCTCCAAGCTAGGTTCATCTCGGACAGAATTGGCTTCTCCGCCATTGATATTTCCTTGCATCACGTACAAGGAGCCTTCCTTCTTGCATCGGGCAACAACCAAGTTTCCCTTGGCCAGCTTCCATCTAACACTGCCGAAGTAGTTCACTAACTCGGCATCGTCAAGCTTGCCTACCTAGAATAGGTTCAATCGCATGTCAGGAACATGCCTTACATTTTTCAACACAAGTCGGCATCCGACATCTGTGGTCAGAGTTACATCACCGACACCAACAATCTTGCTGGTTACTTGATTTTCCATCTTCACGACTCCAAAATCACCACCTCAGTAAGAGGAGAAAAATCTTTGTGTGGAGTAACGTGGAAGGAGGCACCGGAGTCAACAATCCAGGTGCAGTCATCATATGCAACATTCAAATAATTATCCTTACCAAGGAGGAATATCTCGGCATCCGAGTTGGCAGCCACCGCAGTAGTGCTCTTGTCTTCCTCTTCTTGGGAACAATCTGATCCGGCTTCACAGAGCCGTTCTTCTCGTCATTTTGCAGGGTCCAGCAGTCTGACTTCTTATGACCTGTCTTTCCACAGTAAAAGCACTTCAACTCATATTTCGGCTTTGACCGACCTCTGAAATTTCCTCTTCTATCACGATCTCGACCCCGGTTCTTGCTTTTACCCCGGGAGTCGGATTTCCCTATGTTCTCAGCAATGTTGGCCTCAGACGTGCTCGAAATACCTTGTTATCTTCTCCTGGCTTCTTCGCCCAGGAGGTTGTCTGTCATGACATCCATCTTCAATTTTACATCTGGAGTCGAATTATTCAAGGTCACCACCAGAGTATCTTAGCTTTCTGGCAGCGAGCTCAACAGCAGCAAGGCCTGCATCTCATCATCAATTTTCATCTTAGCCTTTGACAGCTGATTCACAATACCTTTGTAGGTGTTGAGGTGTTCAATCATGCTCATACTGTCCTTTATATGCCAACTTCACAAGTCGGCGAACCAGGTGTGCTTTGTTCCTGGGAGTCTTTTTCTGAATCATGGACTCCAACTTCGTCCATAACTCGTACGCGTTCGTGAACTCGGACACCTGATCAAAGAGGCTTTTGTCAATATATTTTTTGATTGTAGCTACCGCCATACGACTCTGAATCTCCCACTCCTTATCGGTTTTGCCTGCCGGTCTCTGTTGTGGAATTTTGCAATCAATTATATAAATCACACAAGTACATAAGTGCACGTATCAACAAGTAATAGAGTGGATGAGTGAGTCCAGATATCGTTCCCACAGAGATTATATAATGCTACAGCTCTAAGTGAAGAAATCAAGGTAACAAAGATGAATTGTTGTTGACTAATGACTACTTTAACAATTTAAGAAAAATGAAATAAGATTAATGATTAACTAAGAAAAATGCAGTAACAGAATAAGTTTTCCAAATGTTTAAAGACAGATTGGGATCAATTTCCCCATTATTGCAATTTCACCAGAATGCAGTAACCATGCTACAACAATCATCCATTCAGCAATCAGAACACTAATGCATGCAAGGGCTCTCACCAACAATACATGTATACTAAGTGCTTGGTCGAACCGAGAGTTGCTCGAGAATATTTCTTTCAGAGAGCAAGAGTGTAGAGTAGTAATCAGGATTGCCAACAGGAGCAATCTACTCTGACTAAGAGCAACCCTCTTCAACTATACGCAAGCGTACGTGTCAAGCAATATAGGGTATTATAGCCCCAGATTTATCGTCCTCAGGGAGCAGTTGTGAAGTAAGAAGCGCTAAAGGAAACTTAATTTGTAAAATGGAGCAATAAAAGAAATCACTATTCTCAGCTAAGCTTCAGAAAGAGCAATCTCTGGGCAGCTAGTTAAACAATGTTAACCATTCTGAACCAGATGAGAGCAGTGAATGACTTAGCATGGTCATCGAATAAAATGGCATTAATTGAAGTAACTTTAAGAGCAGTCAACGAAATGAAAGTAAGAGCATCAGCTAGTAAAACACAGTTCAGTTATCGTGAGGAAAAGGTTGTGATAGGAATTGAGTTAAGATTAATTTCAGAGAGAAAAAGATCAAGTAGGTGTTACGGGTTCCATGTTTTCATCCCTTTGGTTAACCCTGCCTGGTAGCATATTTTACAAGTGGATTTTGCTCCTTCCCTTGTTTTGCTATAGGTAAGCAGAGGGTAAGGCCTTACTCTCTACGTTACTCCATAGTACTTGGAGTTATATGCAAGGAAACCATGCTGCCTTATCAAAAGAGCATGGATTCACATGGCAGTGCTCCCCATTCCAGGTGTTTATCCCTTCTTTCTTCAGGCTAAACTACCCCAGGATTTTGAGAATGCTCCAACGCCTTTGTCAGTGTTTCATCAACCGAGTGGTCCCGGGATGAGGTTGCCAGCCCAAAGGGTTTCACAAAATCAATAAATTAAACCAAAGAGCAACTCAAAATTCATTTATAAAATATGTGTTCCTTACAAAGCTATCCTAAGACAAAAAGGATTACTTCTATGGAACCCTCACTACTTAGAGGAAGTTAGCTCCTAGTGAGCATTTTTACAAAGAAATAAGAAAACAAAGAGACAACCGGTCCTAGGATGGGTGCTGATCCTCCTCTAAAAGAGGATTACTTGTTCCTTTTATAGGGTTCTTCATTTGATCTCCATTGTTCCTTTCATCAAGGGTCGTGCTTTGTCTAAATCCTCTCCAATGGTAGTTTTGCTTCTTGCCAGCTTGGCCTTAAATGGAAGTGGTCCCCCTTGCTTTTGGCTCCCTTTGTGAGTAGGAGTATCGGATTCAGGGCAGCACTTCCACCTTCTCTGTTGTAGCTGACGTGGCGGCTCCCCATTGCTCAGCTTTTTTGCTTTCGTACTGTAGCAGAGGCAGAACCTCCACCTTCTCTGCTGTAGCTGACGTGGCGGCTCCCCATTGCTTCCTTTGACTGCTGTTGTACTATAGCAGACTTCTTTTTCCTTTCTGCGCAACACTCATTCTTCTCTCTTCATTTTGTGGTTCCTTTTGATGTGCCTTAGGTGTCCTGAACAAAGCAAACTAACCCAATAGTCATATGTGAAAAAGATAATGTTAAATTTGCTCCAGGTCTACCTTAATTCCCACTTTCGGCAATGCTCTGGTCCACTATTCAAAACAGTTGCTCTATATGAAAAAAAGAAGGTTGAAGGGAGTGATATATAACCAAAACATGGGTTTTGTGGAACAATTTACACTTAATGGGCCTCAACTCTTGAGGACTATCACTAAGTCCCACATCTTTATGGCCAACAAAGTTATGAATTCATTAAGTTTAAGTTCCATATGATTTTGTGGTGCAAGTGATCTCTCTACCCCCATTGCTTCGAATTTGAGTTGCTTCCTAGGGATGGATTCCTTAGTTCCCCAGGTTGCTCCCTCTGAGCCTATTTCTTAGAGCATTTCTCCAGTTACGGCCTCATCCCCTCGGCCAGCACAGTATCTATCGAACTCATCTTGTTCGGCAGGAACTGAAGCAGTGTTGTATGCTTCGTTGATTTCTTCAGGGGAGAAGTCTACTTTCACGCCTCTGATGAGGAGTTTTGGAAGATCTTCTTTCTTCATTCCCTCCAAGAATGCAGTCACGAACTCAGTGCGAGCTCTTGAGGGAGGCTCAATGAAGAGTTCCTAGTCCAGTTCTGCTATATCCTCGGTCAGCCATCGGTCGAGATCTCCGTGTTTGGAGCTACTGAGGACTATGCCTCGTTCTGGTATGACTGTACGGTCGACTGTGGTTTGCTCAGGTTTGAGCTTTTTCCCTGTTCGGGTCCTCTTCTTGGAGATAGAAGCAACAGGTATAATGGCCTTTGGACGTGTCATGGTGTAATGTTCTGAGTAGGAGGGATGGAGTGGGGAGTAAAGGTTGGATTTTTGTGGGTTGAAGGAGAAAAGATTATGAGAATGAAATAGCAGTTCTGTGTTTATAAAGGAACGAAGGGGAGGATGGGAAGGTTAAAACGCTCTGTGTGGTGGTGATCGTGGCTTTGCTGAGTGGCGGATATGGGGTGGAAGAGTGTCTGCTGCACATAAATGCCTGGGGGAAAGCAACTGTCCTCTGCTCTGACGGTTTCTTCTTTTTGAAACTGCTACTCTCGCTTGATTGGAGGGATGTGACAGCACGACGTGGAGCTATTATCCTTCCGTTGCTTCCGCCACTCGATTTTCTCTCTCTTTTTCGCATGCGGCCCATTGCAGGCCCTTGGGTTAAAAAGGGCAAGTGGATCAGCCCAATTAGAACTTGGTTTCTCATTGAAGGATCAAATTCTAAGTGTTGTTGCTCCTTGCTTTTGGGATCAGGTTGCTCAAGAGCAACCCCAAAACTAACTTCCTGCAATGGTTAGCACATTCATTTTCTCAAACAAAGACAATAATAATAAAAAGAACGACGTGGAAATAAATCTGGGTTGTCTCCCAGTAGCGCTTCGTTTATAGTCTTAGCTCGACTTGTTGCTCCTTGAGTCAGACTTCAGCTGGGTCATCGAGATGAGAAGTTAGTTTCTCATGCTCCTTGATCCCTCTATTATACTTCTTGAGTCTGTGTCCATTTACCCTGAGCGTTGCTCCAGATGTTTCATGAGCAATGGCAAATGCTCCATTGGGAAGTGCTTCAATGATTGCATAAGGTCCCTCCCATCTTGATTTCAACTTTCCAGGAAACAGTTTCAATCTGGATCGATACAGCCACTTTTTCATCTTCTCCTTGTAGAGGTTGGCGTTTTCATATGCCTTGCTCCGGAATTCTTCCAGTTCAACCAACTGGAGCAACCTCTTTTCCCCAGCCATTCTGGAATCCATGTTTAGCAATGTGATGGCCCAGAATGCTTTGTGTTGAAGTTCCAGAGGCAAGTGACACGCTTTTCCAAACACCAACTTATAGGGGGAGCAGCCAATGGGCGTTCGATAAGCTGTTCGATACGCCCATAGGGAATCATCCAATTTGTTGGACCAATCTTTTCTATCTGGGTTTACGACCTTTTCCAGGATTTTTTTTATCTCCCTGTTGGACACCTCTACCTGCCCGCTGGTCTGTGGGTGGTAAGGGTGGCAATTTTATGCTGCACTCCATATTTCTTCAGGAGCAATTGGAATTGTTTGTTCACGAAGTGTGTACCCCTGTCGCTGATGATTGCTCTAGGGGTTCCAAATCGAGTGAAAATATTCTTTTTGATGAACTTCAGCACTTTTCTGGCATCATTAGTGGGGGTAGCAACAGCTTCTACCCATTTCGACACATAGTCAACTGCAACAAGTATATACTTGTTTCCAAAGGAAGGTGGGAAAGGCCCCATGAAATCAATGCCCCATACATCGAACAATTCAACCTCCATTATTGGAACAAGGGGCATTTCATGCTTTCTTGTAATGTTCCCTGTTCTCTGGCACCTGTCACATTTTTTAACAAAAACATTAGCATCTTTAAACAAGGAGGGCCAGTATAAACCTGACTGCAGTACTTTAGTTGTTGTTCTTGCTCCAGCAAAGTGTCCTCCATAAGGGGAATTGTGGCATTGCTCCAGTATTTTCTGTTGTTCTCCTTCAGGGATACACCTTCGAAGTAATTGGTCAGAACACCTTTTGTAGAGCAAAGGGTCGTCCCAGAAATACTGCTTAGCTTCATGATGGAACCTCTTTCTCCCTTGGTGATTCAAGTGGTATGGCTCGATTCCGGCAGCCAGGTAGTTTGCAATATCTGCAAACCAAGGAGCTTGTTTTTCAGCGATCATTAGAAGCTGCTCATCAGGGAATGTCTCCTTGATATGATCTCCTTCTTGTGGGCTTGCTCTCTTTAATCGAGATAGGTGGTCAGCCACCTTGTTATCACTTCCTCTCCGGTCCTTGATCTCAAGGTCAAATTCTTGGAGCAATAGTACCCATCTAATTAGTCTTGGCTTTGCATCCTTCTTAGCAAAGAGTTGCTTGATTGCTGAATGATCAGTGAAGACTGTGACTTTGGAACATATTAGATACGAACGAAACTTGTCACATGCAAATACAACTGCCAGCATCTCCTTCTCCGTCACTGTGTAGTTGGCTTGTGCCGGAGTAAAAGTTCTACTAGTGTAGTAAACAGTTCTGAAGACTTTGTCTTTTCGCTGCCCAAGAACTACTCCCAAGCCGAAGTCGCTGGTGTCACACATTAGTTCAAAAGGAAGACTCCAATCTGGGCTTTGAATGATGGGTGCGGACACCAGCCTCAACTTGAGCTCCAGGAAGGCTGTCAAACATTTTTCATCAAAATTGAACTTCCTGTCTTGCTCCAGAAGTTCACAAAGTGGTTTGGCGATTTTGGAGAAGTCTTTAATGAAACGTCTGTAGAACCCAGCATGTCCCAAGAAGCTTCTGATCCCTTTTACGGTGGTAGAGGGAGGTAGCTTCTCAATTGCTTCCACCTTAGCCTTGTCCACCTCGAGGCCCTTGCTTGAGATTTTGTGTCCTAGCACAATGCCTTCTCTTACCATGAAGTGGC